>NC_141058.1:26480414-26542914 GCF_041138505.1 Cibotium barometz
GAGGAATGTTGAAATTAGTTTAATCTAGTGGGATAAGCATAATTATGTTTATAATTATGATTTAAATTCATAGTTTAAATTTAAGCTTAAAAGTAGAACTTCTATCTTATTTTTATTACAAGCTTTTATTCTTTTAGGAAATTTGAAAATTATCAGTAATAGAAGCGAAGCTATGGTAAATTTTTCAGAAAAAATAACATATCTTATTTTTATGCATAATACTAAAAGAGGAAGTACTACCATATTGTAGGTTTAGAAATTTTTAAGTAAAAAGAATGATTTTGACCATATTCATGAAAGAATACGTTTTAGTATTTATGCATAATTATTTAATTAAGAGAAAAGAGGAATTTTTGATAAATTTATTTTATGCATAAGAATTTTTAAATGTTAAAAGAGAAATTCCCATGACATTCAGAATTCAATCATTTAAATGCAAAAAGAGGAATTTTTGGCATATTAAAAATAATGGATATTTTTATTTTATTTAAAAAGAGAAATTTTTGATAAATTTATTTTATGCATAAGATTTTTTAAATGATAAAAGAGGAACTCCCATAACATTAGGATTTCAATCATTTAAATGCAAAAAGAGAAATTTTGGCATATTCAAAAAAATGGATATTTGTATTTAATTAAAAAGATGAATTTTCATGGTATTTTAAGTAGAAAAAGGTTTAAATTAATTTTGATGACAAAAGAGGAATTTTCACCATAATTCCACCTAGAAAATTAGGAAATATTAATGTTGATAATTAAATTGGTGGAAAGGATATTCTCAGATATTTTTACGTGGATAAATCACCAATTTGATATATACCCAAAATTGGATTAGTGAAAGAAGAATATTTTTATAAAACCCTGATTTTGTCGTATAGAACTATTTCTTAATCTATTGTGGTTAGGAAGGAATAAAATTCATAAAGTTAGAATTTTCCTTACGGTGAGAAGTTTAGTAGATTTTAATCTAAAGAAAATCCTTAGGAATCAAAGTTAGAAGTAAACCGAATAATTTTGGTTAGACCATGACTGTGAGAATGGTGGCCAGTAAACTACTTGCCTATCTCTTGAATCTGAATCAAGCAAAAACCTCGAGACCAATTTCAAATCTTGACACAAAGAATAGACTACTGTTAAATTAGCGTAGTTTTTCCATAACCAAAATCATCAAGAATCTAGTTGGAAATTCAATCAAATGATGGGTAGATTACCCTGATGAGAGATCAATGAATCTCATTAAGAAAATCCAGATTGTGGGAAAAAGGGTTTTGTAAATCAAACTCAAACCGAGAATTCTACTTGCATAGAACCTCTATTTTCTTTTAAAGGACTGTTTTACACCAGAATGCTGGAGGAAGCATTTGGTATGTGTTTAACTAAGGAGAGACTCGTGCAACAGCTCAACGGGGAGTCGTCGAGGGACGTCGCTCACGGCGGCAAAGCCTGTCGAGGTCTTGACCCGCCTCGTATGGTTAAAATGGTGCGCTTCCGGTATGATGGGTGAGGACCAACAAAGCGGTCCCTAAGTGAAGTGCTAAGACACCTAAGTAGGATCCTAGAGGGTTCTGACCAAGTGATCCACGAGCTCGCGGTTGCTTGGACACCCATGCGTATGTCGAGGAAGATATGGATGAACTGGAAGGGAATTATTTTTGTGAACTGGATTTTATATTGGATTTCGTTGTTGGTTGACCAATTGGTCTTCAACGGAGAGTCCTGACGATAAGTTTTGTAAAACAATGGACTGGATATTTTGGAGGATTATGATCAGTACTACTATGGTTTCATTGAAAGATTGTTTTTAAGACAGTCGAATCTGTTAAAATGGAAATTTCATATTGGGTGTGTAAGTGGTGTGACTACTTGAATTTTGCTTGAAGCGCCGGCTAGGGGACCTGGGAACTCGTTTCCTCGGTACTCGGGCAAAACATAACCAAATTTTAATAAAGGAATCCCACCAATACAGTGGTTGGGCGGTTGGCTAACCCATGGGCCAGTTGGGGTTAGAGGCTGGATCGGTGGATTCCTGCGATACAAAATAGTTATGATTAAGTTAGGTTAATTAGATTAAGTCCTAGGAAGACCTTGTTCTATGGGAGGGAATCAGGACGACTGTGCCTTACAAAAAGGGGAAAAAAGCAGTGATTCTATGGACCAAGTGCAAGTCTCTTCCTTGATCTCACCTTGTGACTTTTGGGTTCGGTCGGATCAGTTTGGTTAGCTAAGACTTTGACTCGTTAGATCAATTCTCTCGTTAGATAATTTTTCCTAGCGGAATCGCCCGTGCCTTCCAGGTAAGGGAAGTATTTCCCAGTTTGGTTTCGGAGGCCGAGCTAGTCTCTTGTTTGGACATCCGTGGGCGAGGCCATGAGTGTGGATCCCTTCCCCGCACGAGAGGCTGACGCTGCTTCCACCGCCAGCGCCCTCTCGGAGAGGGGGCACCACGGAGTGGGCGGGGGTCTCACAGCTGGTATCAGAGCTTTGTGAGAAAAGCTAATAAGGAAAAAATTAATTCTTATCACAGAAACTTTACAAAATAAAAACTCAGAAAGAGCATTTACATATTGTATTTTCATTCCTTAAGCTTCATTAATGAAAAGACTTTTAATCCATGAATTTGGTTTTATAGATGGAAGTTCCATGCTTATCCGGTATTCTCGATCTCACCCAATCACAGGATATGACTGCTTTCGCCTTCAAGCTTATCGTCTCTTCCGCCTATGACTCGAACGAGCCAAGCTAGGCCCGCAAACCATTTCAAGGATTTCATTTCCCAGACCCAGCGGAGAGACGATAGCACAAGTGGCACATAGGGAAATATGTCCACGCCTCTTGCAACTAGCGCATGATGCTGAGGGAGAATATCTCGTTGGCCATGGTCCTGTTGAGGTTAAAAGTGATTCATGGTGTTATTCTGTATCACCCTACGCCTCGAGATTTCAGAATTTCCTGCCATATCTATAGACTTCTTAAATGTTTTATCCCAAGTAGTAAGATAGTAGCTCCTTTGGTAGTGAGGGAACATTTATATCGGGCCATGTCTGTAGCCCAATATCGCCATCTTATACATTTCCCGCCACCACGGAGGTTTTGACTTTATGGAGCCGAGATGCTCTATGTACCTATTGCAACCTTTATATAAATAAAGAAATGTTTTGTGGAAAATCCCATGTTATATAAGTGATTGTTTATTATATGACGAATTGAAGAAGCAAGATCTGTTACTCGAACATATGTCATAGATCTCCAATAAAATCGTTTATCTTGTTTAAGCAATTTCGAACCTATTAAGTCTTAGGATCTCGTTAAGACAAAATCAACAAATAAAAATTTAATAATGTATCATTTTTGGCAAAATCATGAGGCGAGCGAACCGCAGCCGCCGTCGACAGCCAGATCCTCTCACAGATGAGGAAGAGCTTGACCCCGATGTTCGCTCGCAAGGCCCTTCACAAAACTCAACTAGGTCCCTTCAAGGATGAAGGGGAGAACTTGGGCGAGGCTATGGAGAAGTGGATCGAGGCCACGGAAGAATATTTTGATGTCATCGGTTACAAACGAGAGGAGCAAAATGGCTCTCGCAAGGTTGAACATGGTGGAAATAGCCAGGGTGCATGGAGAAACCATTGCGATACCAACCAGTTGGATAGGAATACCCAGTCCTAGAATGATCTCAAAGCTTATCTAAGGAAGAGATTTTGTCCCCCGGATTTTTAGAAACCAAGATGAATGAATTCTTAGAGTTAAACCACCAGGGGAGCAAAACTATTGAAGAATATCACTAGGCATTTGCTCTTCTCCTCAAGTACTCACCATCTCTAGACGAAGAGCAACTCATGGCCAGGATCATTCGAGGAATGAACGAATCTTTAGACACCCTGGTCAAGAATGCCAAGCCAGTTTCCATGGCTGAAGCTGTAAGGATGGCGAAGGACTTCGCCAAAGCCTTTATCGTTAAAGTCCCGCCAAAGCCATCTCCCTCATCCTTCAAGAGATTCTAAACACTGGGAAGTTCTTCCAACCTTCCGCCTCCAAAGAGACACCAAGGTCTCAATCAGAATCAGGAGACAGGAAGTTTCAAAAATGAAGGGAGACCTTTTCCTTGAAGCTCTTTCTCAGGAACTCCGGCTCTTTCTAGAAATGTAGAGGGAAGAGCTTCAAAGTGAGAATAGGTGTTTCGGTTGTCAGGGGATCGAGCACCAACTCAAGGATTGCCCATCTCCTTCTGTGGGCCAAGGAATCCAGGGTCCCAGAGTTCAAAGATAAACTCCTTTTCGTATCAGTCTAATCAGGGTCCCCCGTGCCAAAATCAAGGCAACCCCAGAAGAGTGCCAGCTCAGCCTGTAGCCTCCATGCAAAGTAGTCTCCGAAATCCTTCCCAAAATTGGGAAAACCAAAGAGAGAGTTCCACCTCAGACTGCAATAGCTAGAGCCATCACTATAGCTGAGGAAGTGGAGGAAGAGAAAGGACAGATCTATGCCGCAATTGAGCATCAGGGACAAAATCGTCAATTCTCAGTCCTCCAAACTCCAGCAGAGTACCAGGGTAAGCAATTCAAGCTTTTGATTGATTCAAGCAGTACTCATTCTTTTATTTCCCAGGATGTCTATGTAAGTTAGTCTTAAATGAAAAATCAGGGAAACCTATGCAAGTGGAATTGGCCAATGGAAAGATTCTTTTCACATACCTTAAGACATACCCTATTCAGCTTAGTCTAGATGGGAACGTAACAGATTGCCAGTTCAGAGTCCTACCCTTGGGAATCTATGATGGAATCCTTGGAATGGATTGGCTCCATAAGAATCAAGATGGCATTCATTGTCACAACAACGGAACCATCTCTTTCCTTGACCTTCACAGGAATAACGTTCAAGGAATTGGAATTTTTGGATCCCCAGTGCTGCAATTAGTCAAGGCTTCTAAATTGTTAAAAGGACTCAGATAGAGGCAAGTTGTTTATATCGTTAAGATGATTCCGGTAGACATAAAATGCAAGACTAAAGAACCAAAGTGGTTAAGTGAGTATGCAGATGTATTCCCTGAAGAGCTGACAGAGATGCCTCCGACTCGCGAAGTAGATCAGGAGATCGAGTTAACCCCCTCGGAGCTCAGCCCCACCAGTAGCCCAGCATGCATACAAAATGCCAGTCCCTGAAGCCATAGAACTTAAGGAGCAATTTTTGATAAGCTGAAGACAGCCCTAATAACCAACCCTATCCATAAATTGCCAAATTTTGCCAAACCTTTTGAAGTAGTTACTAATGCCAGTGGTTTCGCCTTAGGTGGTGCTCTTATGATGATGCAGGAAGGTCATGCATTGGCCTATGAATCTAGAAAGCTCAGAACACATGAGAGAAATTATGATGTCCATGACTTGGAGTTACTCTCAGTAGTTTATGCTGTGAAGTTGTGGAGACATTATCTTTTGGGACAGAGGTTAACCTTGATGACAGATCATCAAAGTTTGAAGTGGATCTTCACCCAAAGGGATCTCAACATGTGTCAAAGAAGATGGATGCAGACCCTGCAGGAATTCGATTTTGAAATTAAGTATTAGCCAGGGAAAGAAAATTTGGTAGCAGATGCGCGGCAAAAAAGTCTCCTTACTTGAAATTACTTTGGTGTCAAATCCATTAATCAGTGAAGCAAGGGAGAGAATCATGCAAGACAAATTCTCTGCCCCTATTGCTACCCTTCTGATGCAAGAAAGCAAGACTCCTCAGGAAATGAGTTGAGTTCTTGTTGGGTACAAATTGGATGAAGGATGCATGTATTATAATAATCGACTATGCATTCCCAATGATGTGGGAATAAAGGGTAAGATTCTGAGAGAAGCACATGATAGCCTGATAACTGGACATCCAGGGTTTATAAAAACCTACGTCTGTGAAGAAAAGCTTCTTCTGGCCAGGACTCAAAAAGGATGTACTTGATCATGTGCGGCAATGCTTAATGTGTCAGAGAGAGTTAAGGCAGAGAGAGTCAAGATGCCAGGAAAGCTGCAGTCCCTAGACATTCCACAGATGAAGTGGGAATGTATCAGTATGGATTTTGTCACTGGACTACCTTAAGTGCAATCAAGTTACAACTCCATTTTTGTGACAGTTGACAGACTAACCAAAGTTGCCCATCTAATTCCAGTGAAAGAAACATACACTACAGTGGATGTTGCCAAAGTTTTCCTCAAAGAGATCTTCAGATTGCATGGCTTACCCAGGAGGATAGTAAGTGATAGAGATCTTGAGTTCACATCGAAATTCTAGACTGCATTCTTCGAAGCAGTAGGAACTTTCTTGGATCTCAGTACAGCCTATCACCTCGAAACAAATGGCCAGACTGAAAGAGTGAATCAGGTAATAGAAGATATCCTTTGGTCATGCTGTGGAAGGGAACAAAAGAAGTGGTTAAGCCATTTGCACCTAGTTGAATTTGCTTACAATGCTTCTTATCATCATCGAAGCATTGGGATGAGCCCTTTCAAAGCTCTGTATGGACAAGATTGCCTTACACCATTGACTTGGTTTGACCCATTGATTAGAGTTGAGATGTCCGGATAGATGCTTAATGACATGGACCAGCAAATGCAATCAATTCGTAAAGATATTAAGGCAGCTCAAGATAGGCAAAAGAAATACATAGATAAAAAGAGATCTGAGAGAATATTTGAAGAATCAGATATGGTCTTCATTCGAGTACAACCCAAAAGAAGTTCCTTAAGTACAAGAAACTCTCTCCCAGATACTGTGGACGGTATGCTGTTATAAAGAAAGTAGACGATGTAGCTTATAAACTTCTTCTGCCTCCCCATCTCAAGGTACATAATGCATTCCATGTCAGTTTGCTTAAGAAATATGTACCCAGCCTGAGTCACATGCTTGATGATGAACAATTGATTTCTCTGACTCAAGGCCAGATGGCCAACCTGAAGAAATCCTTGAAGTTCGGGAGAAGGTTCTCAAGAGCAGAGTCCTCATAGAGTTTTTAGTCAAGTGGACGTTCTTCCCTCTAGAAGATGCCACCTGGGAGAAAGAAGAAGAGTTGGTAAAAGATTACCCCCACTTTACGAGATGAGGACATCTCGCATTTTTCAAGTGGGAGAGGATGTAAGATTCCTCCTCAAGTTGAATATAATGAATAAGCTTTTACCTCAATCCCCTGTAATCATTCCCTATTTCTAAATGCAAGAAAATATTATTTTGACCTAGAGAGAAGAAAAATTTTAGAGAGAGGTAATTCAATATTGAGATATTTTTGGATATAAAAATTCTCCTAATGTCTAAAATATAATTTCTTGAAATAAAATTTTAAAATAAATTCTCTAATGTGCATTAGGAATCAATTAAAAATGTGTATTAAAGGCCTTAGCCTAAGGGTCTAGATTTTCAGAATTTTTTGGATTGTGGTCTTATTAAGGTTCCTATGGGCCAATAGGATTAATCCAAGTGTTGGGATGAGATAAATCCATAAAATAAAAGAAAATACCCAAAAATGAGTAAATGCTCACATAAGATGAAGAGTTGACTGAGTACAAGGTTTATTAGTTAAAAATTAAGAGATATTAGTTTTAAAAAAAAAGATATTGAAGAGAAATGATGCATTTTTGACACCTCAGTAAGGAGGGAATGCCACATCAATGAGGCCCCTTGTTCTTCATGATTACTTGAGTTTTTTAATCCAAAAAAATGGGATATTTTTCTCTCTCCTCTCTCCTTGACCACCAACCTGGATCAAAAAAGGGAGCCAAATTGGTCCAAATCTTGTCCAAATTGAGTCAAACTGAAGCTGGAAAGCTCTAGAACCCAGTTGAACTTAGTTAGAGGCCTCCCTCACCTATAAATGGACCCTCATTCCTTTGTATTCTCATCCTTGAGCTATACCATGCTAGTATTATATTAAAATAATCATATTTTCTATTATCTCTTAATTTTCCTCTACTTTTGGGGAGCTTGGTGCTTCTCTCTCTCTTTAACAACTCTTGGAGTTCTCTTCTTCTCTTGCTAACCAATTGATTGGTTGGGGGCTTCACTACTAAAAGGAAAGAATCAAGCCAATCTTAGAGGTAAGATTGATTTTATGGTTTTTTTTTCAATTTCCTCAATGACTTTCTTCTTCTCAACCCCTCTCAAGCTTGAGAAGCTTTCTAAATGATTCTTTTAATTCAAATCAAGCTTTCCCTAAGAGTGTTATTGTTTAATTAGAAGAAAGTTAATCTTTATGCTTATTTGTAATGCTTTGTTTAAGTAAATCTCTCTCTCAAAAAGAATAGTCATCTCTATGGCTAATTCTTTAACAAAATAATGTTTCTCAAAGATAATCTCTTATTTCAAAACTAAACTCTAGGCTTGATGAGGTAGAGATTAAGAAAATGATATTTTCATGATTTTAGGCTATTAAAAATAATGGTTATTTCTTTAAGATTATTTATAAGTAGATACCAACTACTTTAATTCATTCTAAATGAGAAATGGATTATCCTAGCAAATTGGGAAAGAGGAATGTTGAAATTAGTTTAATCTAGTGGGATAAGTATAATTATGTTTATAATTATGATTTAAATTCATAGTTTAAATTTAAGCTTAAAAGTAGAACTTCTATCATATGTTTATTACAAGCTTTTATTCTTTTAGGAATTTTGAAAATTATCAGTAATAGAAGCGAAGCTATGGTAAATTTTTTAGAAAAAATAACATATCTTATTTTTATGCATAATACTAAAAGAGGAACTCCTACCATATTGTAGGTTTAGAAATTTTAAGTAAAAAGAATGATTTTGACCATATTCATGAAAGAATACTTTTTAGTATTTATGCATAATTATTTAATTAAGAGAAAAGATAAATTTTTTATAAATTTATTTTATGCATAAGAATTTTTAAATGTTAAAAGAGGAATTCCCATGATATTTGAAATTCAATCATTTAAATGCAAAAAGAGGAATTTTTGGCATATTCAAAATAATAGATATTTTTATTTAATTTAAAAAGAAGAATTTTTTATTAATTTATTTTATGCATAAGAATTTTTAAATGATAAAAGAGGAATTCCCATGACATTGGGAATTCAATCATTTAAATGCAAAAAGAGAAATTTTTGGCATATTCAAAAAAATGGATATTTGTATTTAATTAAAAAGAGGAATTTTCATGGTATTTTAAGTAGAAGAAGATTTAAATTATTTTTGATGACAAAAGAGGAATTTTCACCGTAATTTCACCTAGAAAATTAGGAAAAATTAATGTTGATAATTAAATTGGTGGAAAGAATATTCTTAGATATTTTTATGTGGATAAATCACCAATTTCATATATACCCAAATATGGATTAGTGGAAGAAGAGTATTTTTATAAAATCCCGATATTCTCGTATAGAACTATTTCTTAATCTATTGTGGTTAAGAAGGAATAAAATTCATGAAGTTAGAATTTTCCTTACGGTTAGAAGTTCAGTAGATTTTTATCTGAAGAAAATCCTTAGGAATCAAAGTTAGAAGTAAACCAAATAATTTTGGTTAGACCACGACTGTGAGAATGGCGACCAGTAAACTACTTGCCTATCTCTCGAATCTGAATCAAGCAAAAACCTCGTGACCAATTCCAAATCTTGACACAAAGAATAGACTACCATTAAATTAGCGTAGTTTTTCCTTAATCGAAATCATCAAGAATCTAGTTGGAAATTCAGTCAAATGATGGGTAGATTACCCTGATGAGAGATCAATGATTCTCATTAAGAAAATCCAGATTGTGGGAAAAAGGGTTTTGTAAATCAAACTCAAACCGAGAATTCTACTTGCATAGAACCTATGTTTTCTTTTAAAGGACTGTTTTATGCCAGAATATTGGAGGAAGCATTTGGTGTGTGTTTAACTAAGGAGAGACTCGCAACAGCTGGTGGGGAGTCGTCGAGGGACGTCACTCGCGACAAAGCCTATCGAGGTCCTGACCAGCCTCGGTATGGTTAAAATGGTGCACTTCCGGTACGTTGGGCGAGGACTGACAAAGCGGTCCCTGAGTGAAGTGCTAGGACCACTAAGTAGGATCCTAGAGGGTTCTAACAGGTGATGCATGAGCTCGCGGTTGCTTGGACACCCATGCATACGTTGAGGAAGATATGGATGAACTGGAAGGGAATTATTTTTGTGAACTGGATTTTATATTGGATCTCGTTGGTTGACCAATTGGTCTTCGGAGAGTCCTGACGATAAGTTTTGTAAAACAATGGACTGGATATTTTGGAGGATTATGATCAGTACTACTATGGTTTCATTGAAAGATTGTTTTAAAGACAACCGAATCTATTAAAATGGAAATTTCATACTGGGTGTGTAAGTGGTGTGACTACTTGAATTTTGCTTGAAGCGTCCCTTAGGGGACCTGGGAACTCTTTTCCTCGGTACCCGGGTAAAACATAACCAAATTTTTATAAAGGAATCCCACCAATACAGTGGTTGGGCGGTTGGCTAACCCATGGGCGAGTTGGGGTTAGGCTGGATCGGTGGATTCCTGCGATACAAAATAGTTACGATTAAGTTAGGTTAATTAGATTAAGTCCTAGGAAGACCTTGTTCTGTGGGGGGGAATCAGCGGCGGCTGTGCCTCACAAAAAGGGAAAAAAAGTGGTGATTCTATGGACCAAGTGCAAGTCTCTTCCTTGATCTGACCATGTGACTTTCGAGTTTGGTCAGATCAGTTTGGTTAGCTAAGACTTTGACTCGTTAGATCAAATCTCCCGTTATATGATTTTTTATGGCAGAATCGCCCGTGCCTTCCGGGCAACGGAAGTTTTTCTGGGTTCGGTTTCGAAGGAACCGCTGGGCTAGTCTCTTGTCCGGACATCCGTGGTTGGGTTAGGCCCTGAGTGTAGATCCCTGCCCCTGCGCGAGAGGCTAACGCTGCTTCCGCCGCTAGCACCCTCGAAGGGGGCATCGTGGAGGGGGCGGGGATCTCACAAGCTTCACTTCCACGACATGAGTATTTTTTAGAATTGTATTCAATAAATAGCCCATTGAGCTATTAATAGTTATGTATACAAAATTGGGCTTTGCTTTTCCACTTTTTACAAAAATAGCTCAAGCGCTAGAGCTTGTTCACACACTAAGTGTAAATAATCAAAACTCTTCTAACATATATGCTAGGAATATAGCAACGCCATGCACAAGCGTGCATAAATAATTTGTACAAACATTTGGCACATGGCCAACAAAATTAACTCATAAAATAACCTTGTGCTCATTCGTATATAACCTTGTACACATTCGCACATCCCATTAAGCTAATTTTTGCACACATTAAAATCAAGCATATTTTTCTACGATCGTTAAGCATCATAAATATGATAAAATATATACTTGTAACAAAAAGCTCCATATTTTCCTAAATTAAAGCTTCAAAATATATACACATAACACCACTATATGTTTCATATATGAATATAAATATATATAATATTTATGCAATATTGATATACTACATATATCAATATTAATATAAATTTTATATATATATATATATATATATACATACATATATAAGGTATAATTCATCCGTAAGAAGGTATAATTCATCCGTAAGAAGGTATAATTTGTATATATATATATATACATATATATATGTATATACATACATACATATATAAGGTATAATTCATCCGTAAGAAGGTATAATTTGTATATATATATATATACATATATATATGTATATATAATTATACCTTATATATGTATATGTATATATATATATGTATATATATATATACATATACATATATAAGGTATAATTCATCCGTAAGAAGGTATAATTTGTCCTTAAGAGAAAAATGGTTATACTATTACTACATTTGAGGGTGGGGTCAAGGGCGACAAAGAGAAAATGGCCTAAAGGGGGATTGTGTCTTTACATTATGAGAAAATATCTTATATACATATGGCCCTTATTCACACCCGAGTGTCCAAAACTTAAAGAACTAATTAGCTATATCTTTTTGAGAGTAGTTTATGTGTAATTCATAAGAACCCCCTTAGGTTTGAGAGTCTCTTGATAGCCAATCCTTCCCCATTGATCAATTGAGTGTGGTGCATAGTGAACATGCTCTTTCTCGCCTCTTTGATTTTGGATGACTTAATGGATATACTTGGGCATGATTGTAGCTCTTTTTGGTATAAAAGAAAACCCAATGTGATAATAAAAGAGCTCCATGAGGTATAGCTCTTAAGCCTCCTATGTCATCGCACACATTGCATACATGCCATCATTCCCAAATCTACCCTATGCATCTCTGATACAGTCTCCAGAATGGTAGCCTTGGTATTAGATGCTCTTTTCTTTTTTTGTATTTTTTTATTTCTTGTTGAAGAGCTTTTAGACCAACATTTTCTTGTTTAAACTTAGCAATTTGGTTGAACTACTCTGCAGAAGGAACTTCTTATTATTCACCTTTTCTAAAAGGGCCATATGATAGGAAGCATTTCCAGTGTTGGTGCATCCATTGAGAATATATGAAGGCCTACATTTGTAAGACACACCCCAAACTAGCTCAAAACCATCAAACTTAAGGTTAAAAATTGTAGGACACACAATTGTATTTTTGAACTAAACACAAAAGAAGCATTGTATACACTTTGGATACACTTGCTATGTCCCTTTGGTTAAGGATATCTACAGTAAGGAATGGACGCTCGAAATACCTAAGCATAGGGGACACTTGGATATGCTCGATGTCCCTAAGCATAGGGGACACTTGGATATGCTCGATGTCCCTTTGGCTAAGGATTCCTACAAGTAAGGAATGGACATTCAAAATCCCTAAGGGTAGGGGACACATAGGCTTCTCCCTAATGCATGAGAGTACGCAACCCTTTCTTAGAACTTGAGCAACAAAGCTGGGTTGGGAGAGGCGAGGCTCACAACCAAACATCATTTGTTATGTTTTAGCCATAGCAAAGGATGCATCAAGAAATTGACATATTCATGACAACTATGCATATGGCAATGGAGTAATAGAATGCTTACCATTGCAAAAATATTAAGTGTGCTACTTTCAAGTCATGAGCCTCACCATAGACTATAAAAGGGTGAAATCATGTATAGGTGTCTTGCTTTTGGTACTTGAAAGTGGGTGGTTTTAAAGCACTAAAAAGTGGTTGTGTGGATGCTAAAAAGTGTGTGGTTGCTTTGTTGTGATTTAGTTTTAACAAAAATGATATAAAATACTAAAAAGAAAATAATAATTGATTTCCTGATAGCTTTGCCAATTCCCTCCCACTATGCAAATTTTTCAAAAATCCCTCCCTCCCTCTATGAACATTTTTTGAATATCAATCCCTCCCTCCATCCCTCTCTCCTGTCTTTGTGACACTCTCTTCTCTTTCTCCCTCTCTTTCTCTGTGTCTTGTAGGAATGGTGGGAGGAAGCTCTCCAGGTCCAACTCTCTCTCTCTCTCTCTCTCTCTCTCTCTCTCTCTCTCTCTCTCTCTCTCTCTCTCTCTCTCTCTCTCTCTCTCTCTCTCTCTCTCTCTCTCTCTCTCTCTCTCTCTCGTAAATTTGTAAGAACTCTTTCCCTGCCTATGTGCAACTGTGCGTGCACCCACGTGTTTAAAGTAGGCTTTACATATCTATATTTTTGTGACCTGTAGGTATAGATCTGTCTACTTCTCTTTGTGTGCATTAGTCTCGACTCTATTTATGTAGGGTTTGAACATCTCTCTAAGGCACATGTTGGTGGTGTTTAAATGTGTGTGGGTGTGTATGTAGGTTTCTCTCTCACACATATTGTGCATGCTTGTTTCACTCTAATATGCTCTCTTTCTCTCTAACTAAATGTTTGTTTGTGCTTTTTTGTTTCAGAAACAACAACAATAAGGACATCTAAAGTCAAGAAGCAACCTTTCCTATGTAGTCTCAAATGTATGCTAAATGTAGCTATTCAAGCTTTACATTGCACATGATAGTTGAGTGCATAGAAAAAAGGATTTGCTTTTAGCACCTAAAAAATGTGTGTGTGGTCTTCTAGTGAAAAAGGATTTGCTTTTAGCACCTAAAAGATGTACTCTACATAGTGTCCCAAGATCCTGTCCATTATATCTTTGTAATGAAGATATAACATATTTCGTAATTTCTATAGATTCATTCCCTGAGGCCTTACAAAGTTTCCTCAGCTTGTAGATGTTTATTCTGTTTTTATGCCTAGAATATAATACTTACCAATTATTATATCAAAATTCAATGCATTGGAAAGCTTGAAAGAGGTATTTCATGAAGAATACGGACTTAGTCTTGAAGGTAAAGACCCCAAGTTACTGATTGATGAAGATTTCAACTATACCCAATGGCTTTCAGTGTCTCAAAAGCGCCATAATAATGAGAAAGTCTGCTTGAGGTCATTAAGAGTGGATCTGTGTATGAGGAATGCGTTCTTCTTTACCACAAAGTCTATAAAGGAGCCCCCTCAAAGTGAAATGGGCTAAATTTGCTGACGGTGTCATCAACAATGTGATTCAAAAAAAGAAGTTGAATACAAAGAAGGATAAGTGGAGAGTAGTAAATGGCTCCAACTATCCCTTCAATGATGCACCTCAATGCTTGGCACAGTTCACCTTCACACAACCACCACCACCTTGATGATTCATATGTGTTACAGCATTTAAATGAAGAATTTAGCTTTCAAGAGAATCACCACCCTAGCTTCAGCGGAGGTAGGAGATCTAGCTTTGATCAAGGTTTAGGATTAATATCTACACACACATTTAGTAGTATGCCAACAATGGTGGTGGATTCAAGTGAAAATGTCAATGTAGTTACTCACATGCTCCAAATAGCACTTGTAACATTACAAGAGAGGAAAGACAAAGTAAGCATGGTAAAAGATGCCTTAGATCAGGCAAAGACCATTGGGGGGACGAATAGGCAGGCATGGTTTGTGGGACTAGCAAAACACTCGAAAGACTTACAAAGGATAGGGAAAAGCTAGAGAAACATAAAAGTGGGTTGGTGCCCAATGAGGATGCCATACAAAAACTTGAGGCAATAATAGAGGCCCAAAAGGAGATGTTGAGGGATCTTGGTTTGCAAGATGAGGCCATTGAGTATGCCACTCCATTTTGTGCTCAATTGGAGAATAAGGTGACTGAGTTGTAGGCAAATTGATGACATAAATTATTTTAGGCCATTTCTTGAGTTATTTCTGTGTATTAAGATACAATCAGCCCACAACGCGAATAGGGCGTTTCTTTGTAGACAAACACAACCCTGTCGCGTTGTGGTGATTTGTATGAAAGTCATAGAATAAATGTTATTTTCACCATTAAGACACTTTGGACATGTTATTTTAGGCCTTTTCTTGAGTTATTTCTGTGTATTAAGATAGAATCACCACAACGCAAACATGTCGTTTCTTTGTACATAAACACAGCCCTATCGCGTTGTGGTGGTTTGTATGAAAGTCATGGAATTAATGTTATTTGCACTATTAAGATGTTGAGATGTCAAGCTCAACATGATCTGACACTCACGAGGTGCCTGCATGACCATTCGCCATTTACATCACTAGCGGGTTTGGTAGCTGCCACCAACATATCTTCGACAAAGATTCTACAGCTGGACTACACCAACTAGCCCACACCTACCCACTCCACTTAGCGTGTTCACATTATGGACCACTTGTATATACTCTATTATGTGTGTTAGTCACTTTATCTTCTTTGTAGACCTCTTTTGTTGTGTGAAGAAGAAGAAGAATTTTTAGACTCTCACCTTGTGTGTTCTCTTCTAGGGTTGTGTGAGTGTGTGTGTGCTTGCAAGAGCTCAAGCTCTCTTCTCCCCTACATCTTTTCATGGTATCAAATCTTGGTTCATGCTAAGGGCTGAGCGGCAAACAAGAGAAGTACAGGAAGAAGCGGTACGAGGGGTAAGAGCTTCATCTACTCTTCCCCCTTTGTGTTGACTCTACTACACCCTTGTCGGGAGCTCTTCGGGAGGTACCGACAAACGAACTCCGATTGTCAATGAGGAGATTTCTTCACGGGAGCAGAGATACAGAGTAACTATAATATCCATTGGACGTCATTTTCTGGGTCGAATATTGTTACCATATTATAGTAGTGATGTGTGTGAACACACTTAGGACCGTCGGGGCACTTTTTCCCTCACTAGGAGGTTTTTTCCCCCGTGCATTGTATATACGCCCATTATCTTCTAGGGCTTGTTATCTTTCATTTTTGGCACTCATAATACACTACTGTGTTGTGCTCAAGCTTCCTCATCTTCTTGAAGTTGTGTGTGCATTCCTGCAACCCTAATTCCAACAATTGGTATCAGAGCAGGCTTCCTCCTCCCGGGCAGCATCACCGGCACCTGCCGCTTCATCTCCTCCGATTGCGACGAGGTTTCACGAGCGTCTGCAGGTTAGTATATGCCGTGGGACAGCCCGTAGGGCTAGTTCGTTTCAGAATTTTGATCTGAAGTCATTTCGCCCTCCGTTTTTGCATTCCAAGTACTGCGCAGGCAAAATCGTCCTACTGTGCAGATTTTCTGTCAAGATTAAAATCTGCAGGACAGGTGCCCATTCGTCTGTTTTGGGCTGTGCTACATAGCACAGGTCGATTTTATACAGGTTTACCTCTTACAGACAGCATTTACATCTAGTAGTACAGTCATTGGCCATGGCTGACAACAATGATGTATTCCGCATGTTGGCTGCTGAGGATAAGTTGGATGGCACCAACTATCCATTGTGGGCATATATGATGCGACATGTATTGGTAGCAAAGGGGTTATGGAACATTGTGCAGGGTAATGATGCACGTCCTATTGTGGCTGGGAATGCTGCAAATACATCAGAAACAGGTACTGTTGATGATGGTGCAGGCACAAGTGCTGTAGCAGCTGTTCGAGAACCACCACTTTCAGCAGAGCAGATTCGTTAGGATGGTAGAGATGCGCAGGCTCATGCCTTGATTGCGCTGTCTGTCAAACGTACCATTATCCCACATATTCGCTCCTGCAGGACTTCTAAGGATGCTTGGGATGTACTTGCCACATTGTATCAGGCAAGAAATGAGGCTCGTGTTGCTTACCTCCGAAAACAGTTGGAGAGTGAGCATATGAACGAAGGTGATTCTATGGATAGCTTTTTGACAAAGATCAAGGATTTCAAAGAGCAGCTCATTTCTGCAGATGAAATCCTGTCAGACAGTTCACTTGTGCAGACTGTTTTGAATGGTCTACCAGATTCTTATCAGGGTTTTGCTTCCACTCTTCGCTTGATGATGAAAGGCAATCCCAATGCCTTATCATTTGAGGAGTTAGTTTCTGTTTTGCTGCAAGAAGACCAGTCAAGGCAAAACAGGAATATTATGCGTGTCGCAGATCAAGCTTTCGTTGCTAGTCAGAGAAGCGGGAAAGGTAAAGCTGGCTTTTCTTCTAGTAAGCAGAAATCTGCAAATGCTGCGCAACCAAAGAAGGAAGACAAAGATGAGAAGAAGGGTGACAAACAGAAGACATTTTGCAAGTACTGTAAGGGAAATGATCATGTCATCAAAGCGTGTCCTAAGCTGGCTGCGAAAGAAAAGAAGAAGAAAGAGGCTGGTATGGCTGTTGTTGCAGATGCCTCTCCTTCTAACAATGAATCTGCTAATGTTGTTCAAGATACAGAATGGGCATTCAATGCGCAGTGCAGTTATGACCCATCTTTGCATGACACATGTATGTCTGCAGTAGATTCAGATGTATGGTACTTTGACAGTGGTGCCACTAAGCATATCACCTCGCAGCGCAGTTTATTCACTTTCCTTGAGTCTGCTCCCACAGGGAATACTGTCACTTGTGCCAATAACTCCTCTTATCCCGTTAAAGGAGTTGGACAGATTGTGCTGAATGTTGCAAATTGCAACACCTTTACACTTTTTGATGCATTGTATGTGCCAGGGATCAAAAAGAATCTGCTGTCAGTCTCCGCATTTGCCAAAACAGGTTTGGTTGTAAAATTTGTGGATGACAGATGTACTGTTCATGATCTCTCTTGTGGTGACATCATTGTAGCATCTGGTTCACTATGTCGAGGGCTGTATAAGCTCAATATGGATGGCAAATGTGTAGAGGATTCAGCATGTGCTATTATGGATACGCAGGCTATTTCAAATGCAAAACTGTGGCATGCACGTTTTGGTCATCTGAATTTTGCAAGTTTGCTGCGCCTGCAGAAATCTGAAATGGTGTCTTCTTTGCCTAAGCTTGAGGCACCTGTCAAGCATGTTTGTGAGGGCTGCATATTGGGTAAAATGCAGCGTGCTTCCTTTCCCAAAGATGGATCAGTGAGAGCTGAACGCAGATTGCAGCTTGTTCACAGTGATGTTTGTGGTCCCATGCAAACTCCATCATTTGGAAACTACCTTTACTTCGTGACTTTCATTGATGATTTTACCAGGCATGCATGGGTATATCCTTTGAAGGCAAAGTCCGAAGTGTTTTTGTGCTTCAAACAGTTTTTGGTTATGGCTGAAAATGTGTCAGAAAGTAAGATGGGCACCCTCCGTTCAGATCGAGGGGGGGAGTATATGTCTTCAGAATTTAATGCATTTCTGGCTGAGCGTGGGATAAAACACCAATGTACAGTGCCGTATACACCACAGCAAAATGGTGTGGCTGAGAGAAAAAACAGGTCTCTCATGGAAATGGCAAGATGTATGGTTAAGAGTCAAAGTCTACCACATGGTTTTTGGCTTGAGGCTGTCATGTGTGCCACTTATGTACTAAACAGGTGTCCCACCAAAGCATTACAGGTTGTCACTCCATATGAGTCTTGGCATAGCCGCAAGCCATCTGTTGGCCATTTACGTGTTTTTGGTTGCCTGGCATATGCATTAGTGCCTGTGCAACATCGCAGAAAATTGGATGACAAAGCTGTCAAATGTATTTTTGTTGGATATAGTGCTGAGAGCAAAGGCTATCGTTTGTATCATCCATAGACAAAGCGCATTTTGGTTAGCCGTGATGTTGTATTTGTGGAAGATGCAGTTCAGCCCTTGGTTTCATGTACTAAGGAGACAGATATCAGCTCACGTGATGTCTATGATACATTGTTGCCTCTTTTCAGTGGTGCACAGTCAAGTGCAATACCTCATGAGGCAGTTTTTCAGCCTATGCAGGTTTTAAATGATGGCACAGATCAGCCTATATCTGATGCAGATGTGCATGATGCACTTGAGGATGAGAGACAAGAGATTGAGGGCTCTAGGAACATGCCTAGATGGCTGGTGCAGACTTTGTGTGACAGCAAGTTAGATGCCCCTTTGTCTAGTCGCACTCGTTCTGGCTCTCATGGTGCCTCTTATGCGTCAGATTGTTATGCATTGGCTGTTTCTAGTATGTGCGATGAAAGTGAGCCTGTTTCATTTGATGAGGCACAAAGTTCAGAAAATTGGATGGCTGCTATGCAAGCAGAATACGATGCTATTATGAAGAATAGTACATGGTCTTTATGTGACTTGCCCCCTGGCAAGAAGGCCATTGGCACTAAGTGGGTATACAAATTAAAGCGTAAGCCTGATGGCACAGTGGATCGCCATAAGGCTAGGCTTGTTGCAAAAGGTTATGCTCAAGAGAAGGGCATTGATTTTGATGAGACTTTTGCTCCCACATGTCGTATGACCACTGTTCGTAGCATCTGTGCATTAGCAGCTCATAATGGTTGGAATGTACATCAGCTGGACATAAAGACTGCGTTCTTAAATGGAGATTTGCATGAGGAGGTGTATGAATCGCAGCCTCGTGGTTTTGTTCAAAGAGGGCAGGAAAACAAAGTGTGCAGGTTAAAAAAGGCTTTATATGGTTTAAAGCAAGCTCCACGAGCTTGGTATGAAAAAATACATGCATATTTGACTGCACATGGGTTTCAGAATAGTCCAACAGAAAGCACTTTGTATGTTAAACGTGTGGATGGTGTACATCTAATCATTGCTCTCTATGTCGATGACATGCTGCTCACAGGACCAAATGAGAGTCATATTGCTGATTTTAAGGCTGATTTGAATGCCTCTTTTGAGATGTCAGATTTGGGGCATTTGCATCATTATTTGGGGATACAATTTAAGCAGTGTGATGGAGGTATTGCTTTGTGTCAGACAAAGTATATTGAAACATTGTTGCGGAGATTTGGCCTTGAAGACTGCAAGCCTATTGCTACTCCAATGGAGACA
This sequence comes from Cibotium barometz, assembly GCF_041138505.1. Lineage (NCBI taxonomy): Eukaryota > Viridiplantae > Streptophyta > Polypodiopsida > Cyatheales > Cibotiaceae > Cibotium > Cibotium barometz. The sequence goes on from NC_141058.1 coordinate 26,500,603, forward strand.
GGTTTGAAGTTAAGTCTTCATGATGCTGGAGATCACTTTGATGTCACACTCTATCAGACAGCTGTTGGTTGCCTCATTTATGTATGCATTACGAGGCCAGACATTCAGTTTGCAGTCTCACAGGTGAGCAGATTTATGCATAGCCCAGGCATTAAGCATTGGCAGGCAGTGAAACGTATCTTTCGCTATTTGAGTGGTACTCGACATCTTGGGTTGTTTTATCCCAAGGGGGGATCATTGCCGCCAGATTTACATGTTTTTTCAGATTCTGACTGGGCTTTCACAGCTACGGTTGAGTGTGTGTGGCTCAGACGCCTTATGGCTGATTTGGGTGTTGGGCAGCCATCTGCCACCACCATCTTCACTGACAGTCAGAGCGCATTGGCAGTTGCGCGGAACCCAGTGTTCCATGCTCGTACGAAGCACATTGAGGTGCACTACCATTATGTCAGGGAGAGACTCTCTGCAGGAGAGATCAGTTTGGCTTATGTGCCAACACAGGATAACCTTGCAGACCTTTTCACAAAGGCTCTGCCTCGTGAGAAGTTCGAAGCTTTTCGCAAAGCTTTGGGCTTACTCCCTTTTGTGGATTCGTCCACATAGCTAGACACTTCCCTATACATGAGTGCTAGCTCTTGTTCACCGCATCACTCCAGGGGGGATTTGCTACCATATTATAGTAGTGATGTGTGTGAACACACTTAGGACCACCGGGGCACTTTTGCCCTCACTAGGAGGTTTTTTCCCCCGTGCATTGTATATACGCCCATTATCTTCTAGGGCTTGTTATCTTTCATTTTTGGCACTCATAATACACTACTGTGTTGTGCTCAAGCTTCCTCATCTTCTTGAAGTTGTGTGTGCATTCCTGCAACCCTAATTCCAACAAATATGTGCTTCAGATGCGTCTGGACCTCCATTTTTCAGTTTACAAGCGTTCACGGGCACTATGGGTAAGTTTCGATTTTTTGCATAACTCTGTTTTGGAATTGCAGGAAGGGCGATTGGTTACGTAGACCATGTGTGTACTGCAAATAGATATTAAAATTTCCATTGGGTGTATGTAAGCAAATTGAGGTCACTGGTTGTGACAGTTTAGTGTGTGCAGTATAGTACCGCCCCTGTGGAGAATACAACAGTTTGTGCAAGTCAAACAAGAATGCTAGTTTTGGTAAATTTGAGTTACAGACAAGATGTCGAATGATGGAAAAACCAGATCGTTGAAAGTGAACATGAGGAGGCACGAGAGATACCAGAGATTAATCCAACTGCTGTAGATGTAAAAGAATTCAAGGATTGGAATCCAAGAGCAAAGATAGTCATGTATTGGCTTTCTATTAGTATATAGGACACCATGATTGGGCATATACAGGATGCCAAGTCACCTAAGGAAGCATGGGACACCTTGGTGAAGCTGTATGAAACTAACATCGAGGCACGAAAGATTCACTTGAAGAATGAGCTTCAAACTGTGGAGAAGAAAAATATATATGTGAATGATTATGCCTTGAAGATCAAGGGCATTGTGGAATCGCTTGCATCAATTGGTATTTCTATTGATGATGATGATAAGGTGGAAGTGTATCTACGTGGTCTCGGGCCACAATACAAGGTGTTCAAGACATCTCTTCAGACTCAAGAGAACATTCCCAACTTCACAGATTTGGTGTCAATGCGTTGATCATTGAAGAGAAGAACTTGGTGGTGAAGATCAACAGTCTTCACAAAACAAAAACAGTTTAGAGCAGCAGGTCTTCTACACAAGTTTAGGTAGAGGAAGAGGTAGAGGTCGTGGACGTGGCCAAGGTGGTGGCCAAACAAGTAATCAAAATTATGGTCAGCAGAGCAGCAAACAATCCCAGGATTTGCAACAACAACACACAAGTGGAAGAGGCCAATTAAGAGGCATGGGGAGTCAAAGAGGTTGTGGTAATTGGCAAAGGCATCATAATGATACACGAGGCTATTTTTAATGTGGTCCTAGGCCAAGACATGTGCGGGCACATTGCTATAAGAAGCAGAATGACATGAAAAATGGAAAAGGGCAACAAAACAACTATGCATCCTCTAGCAGAAATAATGAGGATAATGAGAGGTTTTTTGTTATACAACATGTGGTTAATGCTATGTCTAGAAATGATGTAGCAGCATGTAAGGATGATGTATGGTATGTTGATTCAGGTGCTTCAAACCACATGACAATCCATGGTGATGAGTGTGGTTTAAGGAAATGAAGAGTCTTGAAAGACTAGGTTTTATTGAAACAAGGGATGACACTGCTCATCCAATTGCCCATGTTGGAGATGTGCCATTGTCTATGCAGGATGGTAAGGTGAAGTAATTTGCAGATGTACTTCATGTTCCAAACATTACAAAGAATCTAGTTTCTATTGGCCGAATGATTGAGCAGGGTTTGCATGTCCAGTTTAACCACCCTGATGTGGCTGTTATGTAGAAGACTTTAAAGATAAGTTGCAAAAGGCAATAGAGTGGGCAGAATGTTTACATTAAGTGTAAATATGCCTGACATGAGTGCTGCAATGTTTGCAAATGGTTTAGGAGTTGTTTGCGGATATAGACATTTGGCATAAGAGAATTGGGCATGTAAATGTGCAAAGAATGAAGTTTATGCATACTAAAGAAATTGTGTGACAGAGCTGCCTAAGTTTAAGGTGGTTGAAGGTATGCAGAAAGTATGTGAAGCATGTCAATTTGGAAAGTAAACAAAGCATGCATTTTCACATGACAAAAATGTGAGTAGGAATGTACTAGATGTTGTGCATTCAGATGTATGTGGTCCTACAAAGACAATGTCTATGGGTAGCTACAAATACTACTACGTAACATTCATTGATGACCACATGAGGAAAGTGGGTGTATTTCATGAAGGAGAAGAGTGAACTATTCACTCATTCTCAAAATTTATGAGTGATGGCTAAAAAACAGACAAGAAAGCATATGAAGTGCCTAAGGTTGAAAAGATGCAGGGGGGAAGAGAGCTTGAGCTCTTGCAAGCACACACACACACTCACAAAACCCTAATAGAGAACACACAAGGTGAGAGGCTGAAAATCTTCTTCTTCTCTACTCAACACTCAACACACCATATACAAGAATAAGAGTACACACAATATGAAAGGTACTCAACCAAATACATACACGGGTTCTCTATGGTGTGAACCCGACTAAATGAGTTGGCGCTATAACTATGCCAGTCTCTAGAGTGGCTGTCACACAGCCTGTCATCCCACTGGCCGCATATCACCCAAGATCTCACCAACCATGCCAGTGGTGTAAGTGCGGGGTCTATCCCCCAGGCGGGTCATCAGTGTCCACCGCCTCACTAGAGCTCGATATCTCAACACTCCCCCTCGAGCTCAACTCCATCTCATGTACACCAAGCGAAGCCCTGAATCTGCGGAGCTTCTCTGTACCCAATGCTTTGGTGAAGATGTCAGCTACCTGATCCTCTGTGCTGACATAAACAAGGTCAAGGTCTCCTGCCAAGACCTTCTCTCTGACGAAGTGGTAGTGGACCTCTATGTGCTTCGTACGAGCATGAAAGACTGGGTTCCTGGCCAACTGTATACTGCTAATGTTGTCACAGAAAATGACAACTTGTCTATCCACTGATAGACCCAAATCTGCAAGTAGCTTTCTCAACCAAGCTACCTCACATGCTGCCATAGCAGCTCCTCTGTACTCGGCCTCTGTACTCAATAGAGCAACGGTAGGCTGCTTCTTGCTGCTCCAAGTCACAGCAGAACTCCCCAAAGAAAACATAAAGCCACTGGTAGATCTTCTGTCTGAGATAGTACCAGCCCAATCAGCATCTGTGTACCCATGTACACATATCTCTGTCCCAGTCTCATAGAATAGTCCACAATGCAAAGTAGACCTCACATACCTCAGTATGCGTCTCACAGCATCCAAATGCGGTTTCCGTGGAACCTGCATAAACTGACTCACCAACCCAACAGCATAGCTCAAATCTGGTCTGGTGATCGTCATGTAGATCAAACTTCCTACTATGCTCCTGTACATAGTAGGATCCTCCAAGATCTCTCCTGAATCTACACTCAATTTGCCATTCTGATCCAATGGCACAGAAATAGGCTTACAGCCTGTCATACCATACTTGGACAACATGTCCAAGCCATACTGTCTCTGCAGTAATCCAATACCATGTGGTGACCTAATCACCTCAATGCCCAAGAAATATCTGAGCTCCCCCAGATCCTTCATCTCGAACTTCTGTCTAAGCAAGATCTTTACATCAAAGATCTCTGCATCATGGTCCCGCGTAATGATCAAGTCATCTACATAGATGACAACAAGCACAACCCCTCTATCACCATGTCTCACATACAATGAGAAATCTGCATTGGCTACATGAAAGCCAATAGTGACAAGATATTCAGAAATCTTGTCAGACCATGCTCTTGGTGCTTGCTTTAAGCCATACAAGGCTTTCTTCAACCTGCAAACATGCTCGGGGTGACCCTCATCCTCATAACCAGGTGGCTGCAACATATACACCTCTTCTTGCAAATCCCCATGCAAGAATGCATTCTTTACATCCATCTGATGTAAAGACCATTTCTTTGACGCAGCCACTGCTATCACAACTCTCACCGTTGCCATCTTGGCAACTGGGCTGAAAGTTTCCTCATAATCAATCCCATATGTCTGCGCATATCCTTTGGCTACCAATCTAGCCTTGTACCTGTTTATGCTTCCATCACTGTTATGTTTAACTTTGTACACCCACTTGCAGCCAATGGCTTTCTTGCCTTCAGGCAATTGCACTAAGTCCCAAGTTTCATTTCCATATAGTGCATCCATCTCCTCATCCATAGCTTTCTCCCAACACACATTTCCAATAGCATCATCAATGCATGTGGGCTCAACAACCTGCACAACCTTTGCCATATATGCATAGTGATGTGCCACATAACCATCATATGTAAATCTCTGCACAGGGTTCTTCACTCTCCCTGATCTTCGCAGCTTTTCATTCATGGCCTCCATAGCCTTCTTTACACCAGGTGTTCTCATAGCTGGGATCCCAAGCTCCTCATCAAGGCTCATGTCTGAGCCACTAGACTCTCCATCAACATGAGAATGCCCTGCAGAAATGTCAGGCATACCAAGGGGCTCAACCACTTTCTCTTTTCCTTTTCGTGATGTACTAATCACATTTGCAGGGCTAGTGTTATGACGCAGCCTGCCACTCCATGGTCTATCAACAGACCCACTAGATGAGGACTCTCCTGGTCCACTCAAAGACTGTGATTGCTGACCTGCATTCTGTGCAACCACACTTCCACTCACATCAGCCCCAACAGCTTCTTTTTCAGCAGCATACCAGCTGCTCATCTCATCAAAGACAACATCCCTGCTTACCCTCAACTCACGTGTAGCAGGGTTATAACACCTGTATCCCTTTTGCTCAAGGGAATATCCAATAAACACACATTTTTCAGCTTTCGGATCCAGCTTAGTTCTCAGCTCATCTGGCACATGCACATATGCAATGCATCCAAAAACTTTCAGATGAGACAAATCTGGTTTTCTGCCAGTAAACCTCTCCTCTGGAGTTACATCATGTATGGCTGCAGTTGGAGTCCTGTTCATGATGTATACTGCTGTAGAAACAGCCTCAGCCCAATAGCAATGCGGCATATTCTTCTCTTCCATCAATGCTCGTGCAATCTCAGCAATGTGCCTGTTTTTCCGCTCAGCAACTCCATTTTGCTGCGGAGTGTATCTGCATGTATACTGTCTCCGAATACCATTCTTCTTCAAATATTCAGAGAACTCATTGGAGAAGTACTCTCCCCCTCCATCTGACCTTAGGCACTTTACATATTTCCCTGTTTGCTTTTCAACCAAAAATCTAAAATTCTGAAAGTGAGTGAACACTTCACTCTTCTCCTTCATGAAATACACCCACACTTTCCTTGTGTGGTCATCAATGAAAGTGACATAGTACCTGCAGCCTCCCATAGACACGGTCTTCGTAGGACCCCATACATCTGAATGCACAAGATCTAGTGCATTTCTGCTCACATATCTGTTACGTGGAAACACATGCTTTGTTTGCTTCCCAAATTGGCATGCTTCACATATTTTTTGCATACCTTCCACTTTAAATTTTGGCAGCCCTGTCACAATTCCTTTTGTCTGCATAGACTTCAATCTCTGCACATTTACATGTCCAATTCTTTTATGCCATATGTCTGTGTCTGCAACAACTCCTGAACCATTTGCAAACATCGCAGCACTCATTTCAGGCATGTCTACATTCAATGTAAACATTCTGCCCACTCTGTTGCCTTTTGCAACCAACCTGCACTTGTCTTTAAAATCTTCAACATAACACCCATCAAGGTTAAACCGAACCTGCAAACCCTGCTCAATCATCTGGCCAATTGAAACCAGATTCTTTGTTATGTTCGGTACATGAAGTACATCTGCAAGGTACTTCACTTTGCCATCCTGCATAGATAATGGCACATCTCCAACGTGGGCAATTGGATGAGCAGTGTCATCCCCTGTTTCCACAAAACCTGGTCTTTCCGGGTTCTTCATCTCCTTGAACCACTCCCCATGACTCGTCATGTGGTTCGAAGCGCCTGAATCCACATACCATACATTATCTTTTTGTGCTGCATCAGCATTTTTAGACATGGCATTCACAACATGCTGCATAACAAACAACCTTTCATTGTCCTCATTATTTCTGCTTGAGGATGCATAGTTGTTTTGCTGCACTTTCCCATTTTGCATGTCAGCTTGCTTTTTATAACATTCTGCCTGCACATGTCCAGGCTTACCACAATAATAGCATTCACGTGCATCATTATATTGCCTTTGCCAATTTCCACGGCCTCTTTGACTCCCCCTGCCTCTGAATTTGCCTCTTCCACCTGCGTGTTGTTGTTGTTGTTGATTCTGGGACTGTTGTTGTTGCTGCTGCTGTTGGCCATAATTCTGATTACCTGTTCGGCCACCACCTTGACCGCGTCCACGGCCTCCTCTACCTCATCCTCTTCCTGAACTCGTGTAGAAGGCCTGTTGCTCTGAACTGTTTTTGCTTTGTGAAGACTGTTGGTCTTCACCCAAGTTCTTCTCTTCGATAATCAGCATAGACACCAAATCTGTAAAGTTGGGAATGTTTTCCCGAGTCTGAATAGACGTCTTAAACGCTTTGTATTGTGGCCCGAGACCACGTAGACAGACTTCCACCTTGTCATCATCATCTACTGACACACCAATAGATGCAAGGGATTCCACAATACCCTTTATCTTCAGCGCATAGTCATTCACAGACATGCTCTTTTTCTCCACAGTATGAAGTTCATTCTTCAACTGTATCTTACGTGCCTTGGTATTTGTTTCATAAAGCTTTACCAAGGTGTCCCACGCCTCCTTGGGGGACTTGGCATCCTGAATGTGCCCAATCATGGTGTCCTGTATACTAATGGATAGCCAATACATAACCTTCCTGGCTCCTTGGTTCCAGTCTTTAAACTCTTTCACATCTGCAGCAGTCGGATTTATGTCCGGTATCTCCGGTGCCTCTTCATGTTCACCTTCTATGTAGTCCCAATAGCCTTTTCCCATCAGGAAATTAGTCAACCTGAACCTCCAAGCATGGAAGTTATTCTTATCCAGCTTCTCAGCCACAATCTGTGTTATGCCATCATTAGACATCTTGCCAAACACACAATTTTACCAGAAACTGCACTCTGGTTTTTTTCTGCACAAATGTTGTATTTTCTGCACAGCGGTACTGTAGTACTCTCAAATGTCACAACCAGTGACTTCAATGTGCATACATACACCCAATGGCAACTGTAGACCTCTTTGCAGCACCCACAGTGTCTGCACAGTCAATCTGTCTTCCTGCAGTTCTTAAAACAGAGTTCTGCAGAGAATCGATGACTTACCCGCAGTGCTCGAAATCGCCTGCTTTCTGAAAAACGGAGGTCCAGACGTGCCCGAAACGCGTTTTCAGCCCGAAAATTGTAGTCGAAAGGACTGTATAGTTGCCCTGTAGCTTCATTCCCGCGAAGAAAGCTCCTCAATCGGAGATCGTTTGCCGGTGCCTCCCGTAGAGCTCCCGACAAGGGTGTAGTCACCAACACAATAGGGAAGAGTAGTTGAAGCTCTTACCCTCGTACCGCTTCCTGTGGTTCGCTTGCTTGCAGCTCAGCCCTTAGCACGAACCAGGCTCTGATACCATGAAAAGATGCAGGGGGGAAGAGAGCTTGAGCTCTTGCAAGCACACACACACACTCACAAAACCCTAATAGAGAACACACAAGGTGAGAGGCTGAAAATCTTCTTCTTCTCTACTCAACACTCAACACACCATATACAAGAATAAGAGTACACACAATATGAAAGGTACTCAACCAAATACATACACGGGTTCTCTATGGTGTGAACCCGACTAAATGAGCTGGCGCTATAACTATGCCAGTCTCTAGAGTGGCTGTCACACAGCCTGTCATCCCACTGGCCGCATATCACCCAAGATCTCACCAACCATGCCAGTGGTGTAAGTGCGGGGTCTATCCCCCAGGCGGGTCATCAGTGTCCACCGCCTCACTAGAGCTCGATATCTCAACAAAGGTGAGATGGAGGGGGAAAATACTTCTCCAATGAGTTCTCTGAATTCTTACGAAAGAATGGCATTAAGAGACAATTTACATGTAAGTAACAAAATGGAGTTGCTGATGAGCAAAAAAAATAGGCACATAACAGAGATAGCACGAGCATTGATGGCAGAGAAGAATATGCTGCATAGCTATTGGGTTAAGGCTGTGTCTACAGTAGTTTATATCATGAACAAGACTCCTACTGTAGCCATACATGATGTAACGCCAGAAGAGATGTTTACTGGCAAGAAACCTGATTTGTCTCACTTCAAAGTTTTTGGATGTATTGCATATGTGCATGTGCCAGATGAGTTGCGTACTAAGCTGGATCCAAAGGCAGAAAAATGTGTGTTTATTGGGTATTCCCTTGAGCAAAATGGATATAGATGCTATAATCCTACTACACATGAATTGAGGGTAACCACGGATGTTGTATTTGATGAGATGAGTAGATGGTATGCTGCTGAAAAAGATGATGTTGTATTTGATGAGATGAGTAGTTGGTATGCTGCTGGGGCTAATGTAAGTGGAAATGTGGTTGCAAAGAGAATGTGGTTAAAGATGATGTTGGGGCTAATGTAAGTGGAAATGTGGTTGCAAAGAGAATGTAAGTCAGCAATCACAGTCATTGAGTGGACCAGGAGAGTCCTCATCCAGCGGTTTTGTTGATAGACCATGGAGTGGCAGGCTGCATCGTAATACCAGTCCTAGAAATGTAGTTGGTAAATCACATAAAGGCAAAGAGAAAGTGGTTGAGCCCCTTGTATGCTTGATATTTCTGCAGAAGCATTCTCTTGTTGATAGAGAGTCTAGTGGCTCGGATGAGCCTTGATGAGAAGCTTGGGATTCCAGCAACAATGAGAACACCTAGTGTAAAGAAGACTATGGAAGCCATGAATGCAAAGTTACAAAGATCTAGAAGAGTCAAAAACCATGTGCAGAGGTTGACTTATGATGGTTATGTGGCACATCACTATGCTTATATGGAAAAAGTTATGTAGGTTGTAGAACCCACATGTTTTAATGAGGCTATTGGAAATGTGTGTTGGGAGAAAGCTATGGATGAGAAGATGGATGCATTGTATGGAAATGAGAATTGGGATTTGGTGCCATTGCCTGAAGGCAAGAAAGCTATTGGTTGTAAGTGGGTGTATAAGGTGAAATATAATAGTGATGGTGGCATAAGCAGGTAGTACAAGGCTAGATTGGTAGCCAAAGGATATGCGCAGACACATGGGATTGATTATGAGGAGACATTTACCCCAATTGCAAAGATGGCAACTATGAGAGCTGTGATTGTCGGGGCTAAAGACTAGTTTTTACATCAGATGGATGTAAAAAAATTCATTCTTGCATGGTGACTTGCAAGAAGAAGTGTATATGGATCAACCACCTGGTTTTAAGAATACAGGTCACCCGGAGTATGTATGTAAGCTTTGTAAGGCTTGATATGGGCTGAAGCAAGCTCCACAAGCATGGCATGACAAGATTGTTGAGAATCTTTTCACTATTGGTTTTCATACGGCAGATGCAGATCACTCTTTGTATGTGCACAAGAGTGATAAGGGTAATGTGATCATCACCATCTATGTAGATGGTCTTATTGTTGGGGGTGACAACTTGGATGAGATTGAGCATGTGAAAAGTCTTCTCAAAAGGAAGTTTGAGATGAAGGATTTGGGAGATCTATGCTACTTTTTGGGAATTGAGGTCATTCGCACACCTGAGGGTATTTGGCTCATAAAGACAGTATGTATTGGACATGTTGTCCAAGTATGGGATGGCTCATTGTAAGTTAATCTTGGTGCCATTAGATCAAAATGGAAAACTTAGTGCGGATGCAGGTTATGTGTTGGAGGATCCCACTATGTACAGGAAGATTGTGGGGAGTTTGATCTATGTCACAATCAACAGGCCAGATTTGAGTTACATTGTTGGCTTAGAGAGCCAGTTTATGCACGTTCCGTGCAAACCACATCTTGACAGTGTGTGATGCACACTTCGATATTTGAGGGCCACTATTTATTATGCACTATTTTATGCAGCAGAGCAGGTGTACCATTGGAGCTATATGGGTACACAGATGCAGATTGAGCAGGTATGGTTACGTAAGCTACTTGTTGCTGATTTGGGGTTGCATGTGGAGAGAAAGGTTGTCATATATTGTGACAATCTAGCAGTATAAAGTTGGCCAGGAATCCAATTTTCCATGCGCGAACAAAACACATTAAGGTACATTACCACTTCATCAGGGAGAGAGTCTTGGCAAGCGACGTCGACTTGGCCTACGTCAACACACAAGATCAAGTCGCTGACATCTTCACGAAGGCCTTGGGAGTTGAGAAGCTCCGTAAATTTTGAGATATGCTTGGAGTTCATGAGCTGGAGTTGAGCTTGAGGGGGAGTGTTGAGATGTTAAGCTCAACATGAGCTGACACTCACGAGGCGCTTGCATGACCATTCAACATTTACATCACTGGCGGGTTTGGTAGTTGGCACCGACATATCTTTGCGAGAGATTCTACAGCTAGACTACACCGACGACTAGTCCACACCTACCCACTCCACTTAGCATGTTCACATTATGGACCGCTTGTATATACTCTATTATGTGTGTTAGTCACTTTATCTTCTTTTTGTAGGTCTCTTTTTTTGTGTGAAGAAGAAGAGGAATTTTTAGCCTCTCACCTTGTGTGTTCTCTTCTAGGGTTGTGTGAGTGTGTGTGTGCTTTTGCAAGAGCTCAATCTCTCTTCTCCCCTGTATCTTTTCATAAGACACTTTGAACACATTATTTTAGGTATTTTTTGATTTTGTATTCTTTTATGTTTTATCCTCACACAGCTACGATCATTACCTGATAATTTGATATATTTAATTTTTATTCACACATAGAACTTGACAATTTGATGATTCAAGTTGAAGACTCCACATCCCAAAATCAGTTTATTAAGTCCCTCCTAAACCATATGAAGGACAAGAGGGTATTAACTCTTCCACTTACACCACCTAAAGCCTCAATGACTAATAAGAGCACATTTGTTGTTATGTGGGTGGCTGCATGGCATGTGGTTTTGTAATGGATCAAAATGATTTGGTGGGTCTATACATGCTTCCTTGTAAACATACCTACCACCCTCTTTGCTTTGCACTTGCTTGCAAAACAAAGAACAAATGTGCAACTACTATTGGGGGTAGCCAAATGATCACTGATGCTACAAAGAAGTTAGTGTTTGCCACATCTTCAAAGGAGCACATAACTCTCTATTTTAATTATTATGTGTATATACTTACTTTGTCATGTTTGTTGGAATCTTGAGATTTTTATATTAAATTATTAGTTTTTTCTATGGATGACATAGGTGAAACTAATAGTGTATATATTATACATTGACCTTAACAAATCTTTTGATGTGTGTTTTTTTCAGTAATCTCTCAAGTGGGATCATCTCTTAGACCTAATAACATGGTAGAGCTAGAGAAAGAGGACTTTTACAATCGCTCCTTTCATATGGGTAGCAAGGACTAAGACGTTGGCTTGCCAAGGGAAGAGGACTTGCAGCAAGGGAGCTCTCAAAAGTACATGGATTTTAATAATGAAGTGAAAAATGGGCAACAAGTTGAGGAATTTAATGAAGCCAAGGATGGACAGGTTCTTGAACGACCGATCGAAGTGCATGTTGAAGTGGATTTTTCAAGGTAGGTTGCAACACATCATGGCATTACATTGGCTTCGACACCCCCTAATGAAGACCGAATTGAAAGTCCTGAGAATGTGAAGAAGAAAGACATAAAGAAGAGAAAGTGCAGTGATCCAAAAGATGCTTCAATAGAACCACCCCCCAATATGCAGTGATCCAAAAGTTTCTTCAATAGAACCACCCCCCAATATGCACAAAAAACTATTTTTGACCCATTCTAGTGTCCCCAAGCCGAAATGTCACACAAGCAATTGTAGTTTTTCTACTGTCTTACATACTATGTTTATAAATTTGAGACCAATTTCCATTTTGATCAAACTCTAAATGATTTTCAAATAATTATTCCAACATCATATTTATGAAGTTGAAAAATCATACAAAAACTAATTTGTCTATATATCAAAAATTCACTCGTCTGTGTATTTGAAAAATGATTCACAACAAAGTTTCATAACCAAAGATTACTAAGAAAATTTCAATGATCTTCAGAGGAGGCTGTGGGGGCAGATTGGGAGGTGGGAGTTTGGGTGGGATCTTCTGTAGGAGATTAGGAGGCCACTTTAGATTGTTGTGCCGCGGTGGTGGAATGGGAGGAATGGGATCCCCAAGACCTCGCACTGCAATGCAGTTCGTTAATAAGGCAATCAATTGCCTCTACCCGAAACTACCTAACATCTAATAATGGACTCTACATGAACAATATAAAGTTGGATAAGCGTTTAATGTAGAATATATAGGAAAACAAATACTAATTTAATAGAACCTACATCATCTTGTAGCTGAAAAATTCTTTGCAAGAGAAATTTCACATTTAGGCAGCAGACCCTCGATCCACATGAGTAGAGTCGAGTTATACTGGAACTTCTACTCTACTTATTTGTATATATGAAAAATTATCTTGAGTCAAAGCCTCCTAGGTATTCAACATTTTCTTAACAAACCTGAAAAATAAGCTCATTAATATTCCATATTTAAAAGTTTTATTGGGTTGGAGTTGCCAATATTTCTAATAGAAACACTTACAATTGGACATGTCCGTGGGGTAGCCTACTGTCGAATTGGCTTAGTAATAGACTCTGGCGCAAAGGTCAAAAAAGACCAAGCTCCAATGGCTTCTACAAAAGCCTTAAAGGTTTACAAAAAGATCATTAATGAATTTAGCATGTATAAAAATTATACTCGTACTTACATTTCGTGGTAAGCCAACAAAACCACATCGAGGGGATCCATGTCAATAGGGAACCAATTCAGGATATTCAAAAATGTGACAGTTGGATCATGCAAGTGTGTAGACAATAGTGGATCTAGCAGAAGCACACAACTTTGCATTGGAAATGGAAGATTTCCTACAATCATTCTGCAAGAAAAGAAACAAATCAATCTTGCACTCACAAAGGAACAAGCAGCACGATTGTACAAATGTCTCTAACTAAAATAATAAACACTCACAAAAGATTAGGCAACATGATCAAGTCTATCACCATGTGTTGATACTTCAAAACTGTTGCATCATGCGGAGAAAATGCAAAAAATTTGGTTTCTTGTGCAACATATAAACGAATTTCAAAACTAGGGCCGAGATATTAGAGCACCTCTGCGTTATGTATCAAGGCCATCCAAAAATTGTTGTCTTAGAGCCCTTTAGCGTAATTCTTCGAGCTATTCAGCTACTTGTTGTGCTTGCTGTTCAGCCACCTGTTCTCTCTCTATAGGTCTACCCCTCACTTTCGAGCCAAAATGAGTGTCTTGGTCATGGGCCACTTCTTCTACTCTCACTCTGTCGTCCCTCTCTCTTCTAAGGGGAGGGATCTCTAGAATATTTCTCATTTGCAAATCAAGAATGGGGAGAGGACACAAGAGACAGTCGTATCTGTAGTACACTCGGCTGAAGCGAGTGCATGTCTTTGTCCATGACAGTCACACGATGTGCATGTGTTGCCATGATGTAGCTATCTTGGAAAAACTCAATCATAAAATCCTCTGCTACCTCTTGAAGGTAGGCGAGGGCTGAGGCCTGCCACCGAAACTAGAGTCCATACTACTTGCGCAGATGCCACAAACAATTCTTTGGAAAGGCAGCTTGGCAATGCATGACTGTATACATTTCAACGCATGTCTAAGCTCTTTCATCATGGCACTATACTGGTAAAGCTTTCTTTGTCTAAAGCTTTCCTATAATTTGGAGGGCTTTGAGGACAAACCCATCTTCTTTCCTAGACTAGGGTCACCGGTTTCCCTCCTAGCAGTCTTTTTTGTTCGGGCCATTTGAAACCACCTCATAAAAGGCAATAGTGGATGAAATAAAATAAGAAAGGTTATAAAAAGGGAAATTCTATATAAATCATCACAACACGAATAGGTCATTTGTCCCATGCCAAAGGAGCACTATCGCGTTGTGGTGATTTGTCAGAAAGTAATAGCATAAAATTATGAAATAACAAAAACAGATATTCTGTAACCAAGTAGGGAGAACAACGAAATTAAGAGGTGTCATGAGAGAAGAGAGGATGAAACCACCTCATAAAAGGCAGTAGTGGATGAAATAAAATAGGAAAGGTTAGAAAAAGAGCAATTTTATATAAATCACCACAGTGCAAATAGGTCGTTTCTCCCATGCCGAAGGAGCACTATTGCATTGTGGTGATTTGTGAGAAAGTAATACTATAAAAATTATGAAAAAAAGTAAAAACAAATATTCTGGAACCAAGTAGCAAGAACAACAAAATTAAGAGGTGTTATGAGAGAAGGGAGGATGAAACCACCTCATAAAAGGGTAGTAGTGCATAAAATAAAATAAAAAAGGTTAGAAAAAGAGAAATTCTCTATAAATCACCACAATGTGAATAGGTCGTTTCTCCCATGCCAACGGGGCGCCACTCGGATGGGGGCACACAGGCCATGACTAATCTTCCTCAGACTCTGAAGCTTGCCATCACATGAGCTGCTTCGATGCCACCCCTTCCAGTCATGGGGTGGACACGCCCCTGGCATGGCACATGTCAACATGACTCTCTTATACAGACGACCGCGTTTTTGGAAGAAGCGCACTCTAATCTCCAATCCTCTCCTCCGATAATATTCCATCCCACTTTAGCAAGCAGCACATATCTTCATCACGCAAAAAAGCAACATTTTCATGGAGGAGAGGGAAGTCGGGCGATTGATTATGCTGCTGCACAAAGACAAGGAACCGGCGAGCAAGACTGCAGTCTGGGCATAATGGTAAATAAGGAGAACGTCTTCTATTTGCTGAGCAAGAAGATTTATCGAAGTCCAAAAGGTAAACTTTCTTTCTCTCTGCACATTGAAATGGTGCAAGATTGGCTTCAAGTTTACCAGCAGTCTTGAGCTTTAATAGGTCTCTATCATGGCCCCTTCCCCCAACTGATGTTCTCAAAGGCTAGACTAGGTCAACCTGGTGGCATAGAGGTGTAGAAGTGGAATTTAAGGTGGAACAGGAGCCATCGATTCATGCATATCTGGTAAAAATATATTCCTCCTTTTTACAACAATGCATATATCCCAATCACCCACAAGAGCTTAACTAGAAAGAGCTCTTGTTGGGGGAAGCTAATGGGTGTTCTACTAAAATATGGAATGTAATCAGATATCAGCATTTTTGTGGAATGCATGGATTAGTTGAAATATGATGCTATTTCAAAAAATAATAATTTGATATGCTCCAGGGACTGAATAGCTCCTTGATTCTGCAGATGTGGAGAGCACTAAAGGATACGACGAAACTATTGCTGGTTGAGATAGAAGAATTGAACGAGTTTCTGGTGGATAAGATGGACAATGATGGGGATAATACCTTGGAAGAAATCATAGTTACAGAGTCAAAGCTGATTTACAAGAAGAGGGAACTAATGGCAACTATGAATAGAGATAAAGAATTAATGCATTATATCACGGACCTCATTGTGGTTCAGGCTTCTCTGTGAATATGTAGTGTTGTGATAAGGAGTTAAGATTCTACAAGAAAAAAGTTTTTTTGTATTTAGTATGTTAGATTGTTTTCTCCCCCCTTTTTACTTAATATAAACTTTAAGGCTCATCTAAAAAAATAAATATTCTGAATGAATTATTTTTGTGTATTACGATAGAATCACCACAACACGAATCGGCCATTTCTACATGCATGGAGATAGCCCTATCGCATTGTGGTGATTTGGATGAAAGTCAAAGAAAAACGCTAATAGGCCATTTCTACATGCACACATCCCTATCAAACCTTATGAAATAACAAAAACATATATTCTAAATGAATTATTTTATGTATTAAGATATAATCAACCACAACTTGAATAGACCATTTCAATGTGCACGGAGACAACCCTAATTGCGTTGTGGTGATTTAAAAGATAGTAAAGGAATAAACGTTATGAAATGAACAAAAACATAACATTTTGAATACAGTATAAGGGTTTAGGGTGCATGCCTTACCGAGAGAGGGGGCGAAGCTTTGAAAGAAGCGTGGTGACAAAGGATAGGCACACTCTGAGAGGGGAGCGAAATGTTACGTCGAGGGAGCAAAAAAGTGTACGCATTGCCAAACATGGGGTATAAATATACAAATCTACATAGAAATAGACATGTACGGTTGCATGATAAATATTAGAACTATGTCACACCAACAATAAATTTGCACGTGTAATAGAGGCTAGAGAATGATGACATGGACAAGTTTCTACACATGTGACAAAGACATGGAAGTGGTGCATTAAATTCTCATGCATATGTGATAGACACATGTGGCAGTGGTGCCTTCTCAACAACGATGTGGTGATTTTGGATAAGTTATTTATTTATATTAAGGTAGAATCACCACAACATGAGCTGGTCTATTTATATGTGCAGGGACATAGCCTTCTTGCGTTGTGGTGATTCTGGATTTTTTTGTCATTAGAAGAAATTTGGACTCTCAAATGGGCCCTCTAACTAAATATTAAACAAAGAAAGGCCAAACCAATGAGAGTGCAAGGGTGCAAGATTCATGTAACTAAATTTGTAATTGTTTTAAAACAGGTACTTCATCGTCGCAAGGCAAAATGTTTTTCATACTTTACAAATATACAAGGTGGCAACTATGGAAGGGAGACTGGCTAAGCATGGATCAAGATATGCAAGATGGAGAGCATTCTTATATCTTATAGATGTAGTAATTCATTGGCAAGGTCATGAGCCAATCATCATCAACGTAGAGAGAAATTGGCCAATGAGATTCCTTAGACAAGAGATTCAAATGATGTGTCATGATCCCCCTCAAAATTTCTACTTTAAGTTAGACGGTAGAAATGTTGGAACTAGAAATGAAAGTTATAAGGCATGCCATGACTGTAAAGAGCCACATATCCTTGAGATAGTGGAATGATTGTAATTGTATCTCTTTGAATACAAGAAGACAACATTACAAAAAGATTAACTATATTGATGGAAAACTGTATCAAGAATGTATTGACAATAGTTGCCAAAAAGATGGAAAACTATATTGAGAATGTATTACAAGTAAAAGGATTTACATTAACTTTCAGAAGTTTAAAGACTATTGTGTTCCTTTGTAGCATCATCGTTGTCAAGCTTAATCCTTTTTGAAGAAGGCTGATTATCTATATTTCCCTCAAGTTGCTTCCTTTGATCAAACCTTTTTCGTCCATTTCTAAACAACTCGTGCTTTCCATAATCCGTTAGCACCCTAGGATCCTTGACACTAGCCATAGTGCATACGCTGCATAAGACAAGTAATACAAACTTCTCAGTGCATGGGTAGCTAGGCCTTGGCCAAAGATTCATAGAGTTGTTTGCTTCTCTAAAAACATTACTCTGTCACTATTCCACCTAACTGGATACCCCCAAGATATCTTGACAAGATCTTGATTGCAAACAAAGGAAAAGTTACGTTGCCTTTGGAGGACTTCTTGTGGAAAATAACAACTTGTGGATACTTGAACCACTTTATATACTCGGCGAGTGCCATTTTCCAAACCCACTTATATGTTTACCTTTACTACGACGGAGAAACTCATCCTCAAAGACAAACAACTGCAAAGAAAGTACTTCATAGAGTTTAGAGTCACCTTGAAATGATATACAAAAAAATTCCTGCTCTTTCTCAACAATTTGCTCCTATGCTGACACAATAATGTTACTGAGAGGAAATCACAGTTGAACATTGTTGCAATGTTTAACACCTTGCTCTGAGGAATGATGAGAGCATGTCTACACAAGTTACTTTTCTCTTCCCACACTTCTCCATCTTAAACAAAAGTAGCAAGAAATAATAAGCCTAACTCTGCAAAAGATAACACAAAAAACACCCAACTCACCACAATGTGAGGGGGCACCAGTCGGGGGCAGATGTGCCTCCTCGTGTTGTGGTGGTGGTGAGTTGGGCCATAACGAGAGGGGGCACTAATCGTGGGGGTGGACGTGCCTCCTCGGGCTGTGGTGAGTTGGGTGGGCCCAACTTGTTGAGATGTCAAGCTCAACATGAGCTGACACTCACGGGTCGCCTGCATGACCGTTTGACATTTACATCACTAGCCAGGTTTGGTAGCTGGCATCGACATATCTTCTCCACAGAGATTCTATAGCTGGACTACACCAACTAGTCCACATCTACCCACTCCTCTTAGCATGTTCACATATGGACCGCTTTTATATACTCTATTATGTGTTTTAGTCACTTTATCTTCTTTGTAGACCTCTTTCGTTGTGTGAAGAAGAAGAAAAATTTTCAGCCTCTCACCTTGTGTGTTCTCTTCTAGGGTTTGCGTGAGTGTGTGTGTGCTTGCAAGAGCTCAAGCTCTCTTCTCCCCTACATCTTTTCATGGTATCAGAGCCTAGTTCGTGCTAAGGGCTGAGTGACAAGCAAGAGAAGCACAGGAAGTTGTACGAGGGTAAGAGCTTCATCTACTCTTCCCCCTTTGTGTTTGGCTAGTAAACCCTTGTCCGAAGCTCCAATTAAGGAGCTTTCTTCACAGGAGCAAAGCTACTGGGAAACTATATTGTTCATTGGACCTAGTTTTTGGGACCAAAAATGTGTTTTAGGCATGTCTAGAGACCTCCGTTTTTTAGTTTGCAGGCGTCACAGGCATTGCGAGTAAGTTTCAATTCTTTGCAAAACTCTATTTTTTGGAACTGCAAGAAGGGCACTTGGTTGTGCAGACCATGTGTGTACTGCAAAGAGGTTTTAAAGTTACCATTGGGTGTGTATGTATGCAAATTGAGGTCACTGGTTGTGATAGTTTTGGTGTAGTATAGTATCGCCTACTATAGAGAATACAGCAGTTTGTCTAGGTCACACAAGAGTGTTGTTTTTTAGTAAATTTCTATTGTAGACAAGATGTTGAATGATGGAATAAACTAGATTGTTACAAAGAAGCTTGATAAGAACAACTTCAATGCTTGGAGGTTTAGATTGACCAATTTTCTAATGGGAAAAGGTTACTGGACTACATTGAAGGTGAACATGAGGAGGCACCAGAGATACCGGAGATTAATCCAACTACTGCAAACAGAAAAGAATTCAAGGATTGGAATCAAGGAGCAAGGAAAGTCATGTATTGGCTTTCTATCAGCATACACATGACACTATGATTGGGCATATACAGGATGCCAAGTCACCTAAGGGGGCATGGGACACCTTGAAGAAGCTGTATGAAACTAACACCAAGGCACAAAAGATTCACTTGAAGAATGAGCTTCATATTGTGGAGAAGAAAAATATGTCTGTGAATGATTACGCCTTGAAGATCAAGGGAATTATGGAATCCCTTACATCAATTGGTGTTTCTGTTGATGATGATGATAAGGTGGAAGCGTGTCTACGTGTCTCGGGCCACAATATAAGGCGTTCTTCAAGATGTCTATTCAGACTCAGGAGAACATTTCCAACTTCACAGATTTGGTGTTAATGCTAATAATTGAAGAGAAGAACTTAGGTGAAGATCAATAGTCTTCACAAAACAAAAACAGTTTAGAGCAGCAGGCCTTCTACACAAGTTCAGGTAGAGGACGAGGTAGAGTGAAAGATGCAGGGGAGAAGAGAGCTTGAGCTCTTACAAGCACACACACACTCACAAAACCCTAATAGAGAACACACAAGGTGAGAGGCTGAAAATCTTCTTCTTCTTCACACAACACTCAACACACCATATACAAAGATAAGAGTACACACATATGAAAAGGTACTCAACCAAATACATACTAGGGTTCTCTATAGTGTGAACCCAACTAAATGAGCTGGTGCTATAACTATGTCAGTCTCTAGAATGGCTGTCACACAGCCCGTCATCCCACTGGCCGCATATCACCCATGATCTCACCAACCATGCCAGTGGTGTACGTGTGGGGCCTATCCCCCAGGCGGGCCATCAGTGTCCACCGCCTCACTAGATGAGCTTGATATCTCAACACTCCCCCTCAAGCTCAACTCCATCTCATGTACACCAAGCGAAGCCCTGAATCTACGGAGCTTCTCTGTACACCCAATGCTTTGGTGAAGACCCAATGCTACCTGATCTTGTGTGCTGACATAAACAAGGTCAACGTCTCCTGCCAAGACCTTCTCTCTGACAAAATGGTAGTGGACCTCTATATGCTTCGTGCGAGCATGAAAAACTGGGTTCCTGGCCAACTGTATACTGCTAATGTTGTCACAGAAAATGACAACTTGTCTATCCACTGATAGACCCAAATCTCCAACAAGTAGCTTTCTCAACCAAGCTACCTCACATGCTGCCATAGCAGCACCTTTGTACTCGGCCTCTGTACTGGTGGATAGAGCAACCCTAGGCTGCTTCTTGGGCTGCTCCAAGTCACAACAGCACTCCCCAAAGAAAACATGAAGCCACTAGTAGATCTTCTATCTGAGATACTACCAGCTCAATCAGCATCTGTGTACCCATGTACACATATCTCTCTTCCAGTTTCATAAAATATTCCACAATGCAAAGTAGACCTCACATACCTCAGTATGCATCTCAATGCATCCAAATACAGCTTCCGAGGAACGTGCATAAACTGACTCACCAACCCAACAGCATAGCTCAAATCTGGCCTGGTGAGATCATCATGTAGATCAAGGATCCTCCAAAATCTCTTTTGAATCTACACTCAACTTGCCATTCTGATCCAATGGCACTGAGATAGGCTTACAGCCTGTCATACCATACTTGGACAACATGTCCAAGCCATGCTATCTCTACAGTAATCCAATACCATGTGGTGACCTAATCACCTCAATGCCTAAGAAATATCTGAGCTCCCCTAGATCCTTCATCTCAAACTTCTGTCTAAGCAAGATCTTTACATCAAAGATCTCTGCATCATGGTCCCCCATAATGATCAAGTCATCTACATAGATGACAACAAGCACAACCCCTCTATCACAGTGTCTCACATACAGTGAGAAATCTACCTTGGCTACATGAAAGCCAATAGTGACAAGATATTTAGAAATCTTATCAGACCATGCTCTTGGTGCTTGTTTTAAGCCATACAAGGCTTTCTTCAACCTGCAAACATGCTCGGGGTGACTCACATCCTCATAACCAGGTGACTCACATCCTCATAACCAGGTGGCTCTGCAACATATACATCTGTTCCTGTAAATCCCCATGCAAGAATGCATTCTTTACATCCATCTGCTGATGTAAAGACCATTTCTTTGATGCAGCCACTGCTATCACAACTCTCACTATTGCCATCTTGGCAACTGGGCTGAAAATTTCCTCTTAATCAATGCCATATGTCTGCGCATATCCTTTGGCTATACCAATCTAGCCTTGTACCTGCTTATGCTTCCATCACTGTTATGTTTTACTTTGTACACCCACTTGCATCCAATGGCTTTCTTGCCTTCAGGCAATTGCACTAAATCCCAAGTCTCATTTCCATATAGTGCATCCATCTCCTCATCCATAGCTTTCTCCTAACACACATTTCCAATAGCCTCATCAATGCATGTGGGCTCTACAACTTGCACAACCTTTGCCATGTATGCATAGTGATGTGCCACATAACCATCATAGGTAAACCTCTGCACAGGATTCTTCACTCTCCCAGATCTTCGTAGCTTTGCATTCATGGATTCCATAGCCTTCTTTACACCAGGTGTTCTCATAGCTGGTATCCCAAGCTCCTCAAAAGGCTCATCTCTCAGTCTAGTGGCTCATCTCTGAGCCACATCAACATGAGAATGCTATGTAGAAATGTCAGGCATAGTAAGGGGCTCAACCACTTTCTCTTTGCCTTTATGTGATGTACTAATCACATTTGCAGGACTGGTTTTATGATGCAGTCTGCCACTCCATGGTCTATCAACAAAACCACTAGATGAGGACTCTCCTGGTCCACTCAAAGACTATGATTGCTGACTTGCATTCTGTGCAACAACACTTCCACTCACATCAGCCCCAATAGCTTCTTTTTCAGCAGCATACCAACTGCTCATCTCATCAAAAACAACATCCCTGCTTACCCTCAACTTACGTGTAGCAGGGTTATAACACCTGTATCCCTTTTGCTCAAGGGAATACCAATAAACACACATTTTTCAACTTTTGGATCCAGCTTAGTTCTCAGCTCATCTAGCACATGCACATATGCAATGCATCCAAAGACTTTCAGATGAGACAAATCAAGTTTTCTGCCAGTACACCTCTCCTCTGGAGTTACATCATGTATGGCTGCAATTGGAGTCCTGTTCATGATATAAACTGCTGTATAGAAACAGCCTCAGCCCAATAGCTATGCGGCATATTCTTCTCTTCCATCAATGCTCGCGCAATCTCAGCAATGTGCTTGTTTTTTTGCTCAACAACTCCATTTTGCTGCGGAGTGTATCTTCATGTAAACTGTCTCCGAATACCATTTTTCTTCAAAAAATCAGAGAACTCATTGGAGAAGTACTCTCCCCCTCCATCTGACCTCAGGCACTTTACATATTTCCATGTTTGCTTTTCAACCATAACTCTGAAATTCTGAAAGTGAGTGAACACCTCACCCTTCTCCTTCATGAAGTATACCCACACTTTCCTTATGTGGTTCATCAATAAATATCACATAATACCTGCAGAGCAGCCTCCCATAGACATGGTCTTCGTAGGACCCCATACATCTGAATGCACAACATCTAGTGCATTTCTGCTCACATTTCTGTTACGTGGAAATACATGCTTTGTTTGCTTTCCAAATTGGCATGCTTCACATATTTTCTTCATACCTTTAACTTTAAACTTTGGCAGTCCTGTCACAATTCCTTTTAGTCTGCATAGACTTCATTATTTGCACATTCACATGTCATTCTTTTATGCTAAATGTCTGTGTCTGCAACAATTCCTGAACCATTTGCAAACATCGCAGCACTCACTTCTTCAGGCATGTTTACATTCAATGTAAACATTCTGCCCACTCTATTGCCTTTTGCAACCAACCTGTACTTGTCTTTAAAGTCTTCAACAACATAATAACCATCAGGGTTAAACCGAACCTGCAAACCTTGCTCAATCATCTGGCCAACTAAAACCAGATTCTTTGTTATGTTCGGAACATGAAGTACATCTGCAAGGTACTTCACTTTGCCATCCTGCATAGACAATGGCACATCTCCAACATGGGCAATTGGATGAGCAGTGTCATCCCTTGTTTCCACAAAACCTGGTCTTTCAAGGTTTTTTATCTCCTTGAACCACTCCCCATGACTTGTCATGTGGTTCGAACACCTAAAATCAACATACCATACATCATCTTTATGTGCTGGCTTCAACATTTTCAGACATGGCATTAACAACATGCTGCATAATAAACAACCTTTCATTATCCTCATTGTTTCTGCTCGAGGATGCATAGTTGTTTTGCTGCAATTTTCCATTTTGCATGTCATCCTGCTTCTTATAACAATCTACCTACACATGTCCAGGCTTACCATAATAAAAGAATCCACGTGTATCGTTATACTGCCTTTGCCAATTTCCATGACCTCTTTGACTCCCCCTGCCTCTGAATCGGCCTCTTCCACCTGCCTTTGCCAATTTCCATGACCTCTTTGACTCCCCCTGCCTCTGAATTGGCCTCTTCCACCTGCATGTTGTTGTGAATTTTGGGACTGTTGTTGTTGCTGCTACTGGCCATAATTCTGATTACCTGTTCGGCCACCTCCTTGATCGCGTCCACAGCCTCCTCTACCTCATTCTCTTCCTGAACTTTTGTAGAAGGCCTATTGCTCTGAACTATTTTTGTTTTGTGAAGACTGTTAGTCTTCACCCAATCTCTTCTCTTCTATAATCAACATAGACACCAAATCTGTAAAATTGGGAATGTTTTCCCGAGTCTGAATAGACATCTTGAACACCTTGTATTATGGCCCGAGACCACGTAGACAGACTTCCACCTTATCAGCATCATCTACTGAAACATCAATAGATGCAAGGGATTCCACAATACCCTTTATCTTCAATGCACAGCATAGTCATTCACAGACACTCTTTTTCTCCACAGTATGAAGTTTATTCTTCAACTGTATCTTTCGTGCCTTGGTATTTGTTTCATAGGGTTTTACCAAGGTGTCCCATGCCTCCTTGGGGACTTGGCATCCTGTATGTGCCCAATCATGGTGTCTTGTATACTGATAGAGAGCCAATACATAACTTTTCTGGCTCCTCGGTTCCAATCCTTGAACTCTTTCACATCTGCAGAAGCAGTCGGATTGATCTCCAGTATCTCTGGTGCCTCTTCATGCTCACCTTCTATGTAGTCCCAATAGCCCTTTCCCATCAGGAAATTCATCAACCTGAACCTCCAAGCATGGAAGTTATTCTTGTCAAGCTTCTCAGCAAAACAATCTGGTTTATGCCATCATTTGACATCTTGCCAGACACACAAATTTACCAGAAACAGTACTCTGGTTTGTCCTGCACAAACTGCTATATTTTCTACAGAGCGGTACTGTAGTACACTCAAATGTCACAACCAGTGACCTCAATGTGCATACATACACCCAATGGCAGCTGTTGACCTCCTTGCAGCACACACAGTGTCTACACAACCAATCTGTCTTC
Organism: Cibotium barometz; assembly: GCF_041138505.1. Lineage (NCBI taxonomy): Eukaryota > Viridiplantae > Streptophyta > Polypodiopsida > Cyatheales > Cibotiaceae > Cibotium > Cibotium barometz. The sequence continues at coordinate 26,526,032 of NC_141058.1, forward strand.
ATGCAGTTCTTAAAACAGAGTTCTGCAGAGAATCGATGACTTATCCGCAATGCTCGAAATCGCCTGTTTTCTGAAAAACGAAGGTCGTAATGCACCCAAAACGCGTTTTCGGCTTGAAAATGCTGACCGATAGGAGAGTGTAGTTGCCCTACAGCTTTACTCCCGCGAAGAAAGCTCCTCAATCAAAGATCATTTTTGCCGGTGCCTCCCGTAGAGTTTCCGACAAGGGTATAGTCGCCAACACAAATAGGGAAGAGTAGTTTAAGCTCTTACCCTTGTACCGCTTCTTGTGCTTCTCTTGCTTGCAGCTCAGTCCTTAGCATGAACCAGGCTCTGATACCATGAAAAGATGCAGGGGAGAAGAGAGCTTGAGCTCTTGCAAAACAAGCACACACACACTCACAAAACCCTAATAGAGAACACACAAGGTGAGAGGCTGAAAATCTTCTTCTTCTTCTCACACCACCATATACAAAGATAAGAGTACACACATATGAAAAGGTACTCAACCAAATACATACTAGGGTTCTCTATAGTGTGAACCCAACTAAATGAGCTAATGCTATAACTATGCCAGTCTCTAGAATGGCTATCATCTCACTCGCCGCATATCACACAGCCTGTCATCCCACTGGCCGCATATCACCCATGATCTCACCAACCATGCCAGTGGTGTAAGTGTGGGGCCTATCCCCCCCAGGCAGGTCATCAATGTCCACCGCCTCACTAGATGAGCTTGATATCTCAACATAGAGATCATGGCCGTGGCCAAGGTGGCGGCCGAACATGTAATCAAAAGTATGGTCAGCAACAGCAGCAATAGTCCTAGGATTCACAACAACACACAGGTGGAAGAGGCCAGTTTAGAGGAAGGGGGAGTCAAAGAGGTGGTGGTAATTGGTAAAGGCAACATAATTATACACGAGGTTATTTTTATTGTGGTAAGCCTGGACATGTGCACGCAGATTGCTATAAGAAGCAGAGTGACATATGAAATGGAAAAGTGCAGCAAAACAACTATGCATCCTCTAGCAAAAATAATGAGGATAATGAGAGGTTGTTTGTTATGCAACAGGTGGTTAATGCTGTGTCTGGAAACGATGTAGCAGTATGTAAGGATGATGTATGGTATGTTGATTCAGGTGCTTCGAACCACATGACAAGTCATGGTGAGTGGTTCAAGGAAATGAAGAGTCTTGAAAGACCAAGTTTTGTTGAAACAGGGGGATGACAATGCTCATCCAATTGCCCATGTTGGGGATGTGTCATTGTCCATGCATGATGGTAAGGTGAAGTACCTTGTAGATGTACTTCATGTTCCGAACATTATAAAGAATTTGGATTCTGTTGGCAAGATGACTAATTAGGGTTTGTAGGTCCGGTTTAACCCTGATTGTGCTATGTAGAAGACTTAAAGATAAGTGCAGGTTGGTTGCAAAAGGCAATAGAGTGGGAAGAATGTTGAATGTAAATATGCCTGAAGTGAGTGATGCAATGTTTACAAATGGTTCAGGAGTTGTTGCAGATATAAACACTTGGCATAAGAGAATTGGGCATGTAAATGTGCAAAGAATGAAGTCTATGCATTCAATTTGGAAATCAAACAAAACATGTATTTTCATATGACAGAAATGTGAAAAGGAATGTAATAGATGTTGTGCATTCAGATGTATAGGGTCCTGCAAAGACTATGTCTATGGGTGTCTGTAGGTACTACGTAACATTCATTTGTTTGATAAAAACCACACGAGGAAAGTGTGGGTGTATTTCATGAAGGAGAAGAGTGAAGAGTTCACTCATTTTTAGAATTTCACAGTGATGGGCTGAAAAACAGACAGGAAAGCATGTGAAGTGCCTAAGGTCAAATGGAAGGGGAGAATACTTCTCCAATGAGTTCTCTGAATTCTTGCGAAAGAATGACATTCAGAGATAATTTACATGTAGATACACTCTGTAGAAAAATGGAGTTGCTAAGCAGAAAAATAGGCACATTGCAGAGATAGCAGGAGCATTGATGGTGGCAGAGAAGAATAGGCCACATAGCTATTGGGCTAAGGTTGTGTCTACAGTAGTTTATATCATGAACATGGCTCCTACTACAACCATACATAATGTAACGCCAGAGGAGAAGTTTACTTCCAAGAAACCTGATTTGTCTCACTTGAAAGTTTTTGGATGTATTGCATATGTGCATGTGCCAAATGAGTAACGTACCAAGCTGGATCCAAAAGCATAAAATGTGTGTTTATTGGGTATTCCCTCAAGCAAAAGTGATATATATGTTATAATCCTGTACATGTGAATTGAGGGTAAGCATGGATGCTGTATTTGATGAGATGAGTAGCTCGTATGCTGCTAAAAAAGATGTTGTTGGAGCTGATGTAAGTGGAAATGTGGTTGCACAGAATGCAAGTCAACAATCACAGTCATTGAGTGGATCAGGAGAGTCCTCCTCCAGCCATTCTATTAATAGACCATGGAGTGGCAGGCTACGTCATAATACCAGTCCTGAAAATGTAGTTGGTACATCACATAAAGGCAAAGAGAAAGTGGTTGAGCCCCTTGGTATGCCTGATATTTTTGCAAGGAATTCTCTTGTTGATGGAGATTCTAGTGGCTTGGAGATGAGCCTTGTGAGGAGCTTGGGATTCCAGCAATGAGGACACCTGGTGTGAAGAAGGCTATGGGAGCAAGGAATGCAAAGTTACGAAGATCTGGAAGAGTCAAAAACCCTATGCTGCAGAGGTTGACTTATGATGGTTATGTGGCACATCACTATGCTTATATGATGGCAAAAGTTGTGCAGGTTGTAGAACCCACATGTAAGGAGATGGATGCATTGTATGGAAATGAGACTTGGGATTTGGTGCCATTGCCTAAAGGCAAGAAAGCTATTGGTTGTAAGTGGGTGTATAAGGTGAAACATAATAGTGATGGTAGCATAAGCAGATACAAGGCTAGATTGGTAGCCAAAGGATATGTGCAGACACATGGGATTAATTATGAGGAGACATTTGCCCCAATTGCAAAGGTAACAACTATGATAGTTGTGATTGTGGTGGCTATAGCTAAAGGCTAGTTTTTACATCAGATGGATGTAAAAAATGTGTTCTTGCATGGTGACTTGCAAGAAGAGGTGTATATGGATCAGCCACCAGGTTTTGAGGATACAGGTCACCCAAAGTATGTATGTAAGCTTCGTAAGGCTTTGTATGGGGCTGAAGCAAGCTCCACAAGCATGGCATGACAAGATTACTGAGTATATTGTCACTATTGGTTTTGATATGGCAGATGCAAATCACTCTTTGTACGTGCACAAGAGTGATAAGGGTATTGTGATCATCACTATATATGTAGATGATCTTATTGTTGGGGGTGACAACTTGGATGAGATTGAGCATGTGAAAAGTCTTCTCAAAAGGAAGTTTGAGATGAAGGATTTGGGATATTTGTGCTACTTTCTAGGAATTGAGGTCATTCGCACACCTAAGGGTATTTAGCTATCACAGAGACAGTATGTATTGGACATGTTGTCCAAGTATGGGATGGATTATTGTAAGCCAATCTCGGTGCCATTAGATCAAAATGGCAAACTTAGTGCGGATGGAGGTTATGTGTTGGAGGATCCCACTATGTAGTACAGGAAGATTGTGGGGAGTTTGATCTATGTCATGATGATCAGTAGGCCAGATTTGAGTTACATTGTTGGCTTAGAGAGCCAGTTTATGTAGGTTTCGCATAAACCACATCTTGATAGTGTGTGACGCATGCTTTGGTATTTGAGGGCCATTATTAATTATACATTGTTTTATGTAGCAAGTGTACCATTGGAGTTATATGGATACACAGATGCAGATCGCATGTAGCATCTCAAATAGGAGATCTACGAGTGGATTTATGTTTTCATTGGGGAGTGTTGCTGCGACATGGAGCAGCAAGAAGCAGCCCACAATTGCCTTGTCGAGTACAGAGGTAGAGTACAGAGGAGCTGCAGTGGCAACACGTGAGGTAGCTTGGCTACACAAGCTACTTTGCTGATTTGGTGATGCATGTGGAGAGAATGGTAGTAGTGAGATTGAATTCCTAGACTTGATCTTGGCAAGACGGAAGGTTAAGTGGTGCATCTGATTTAGCTGTTTTGGAGAGAAGGGTGGGGTTGTGCGCTGGTGGCAGGTGGTAAATGGGGAAGGTGTCGTAGTGATCTTTCATCTAGGATTTAGGGCACTCTCGTACTGGAAAGGTTGGAGTGGCTTCACAAACCTAGGTTTGCACTTGTTGTTGAGTCAGTCTACTAGTAGTTGGAATGGCGGTTGGAGGTGTGTTAGCCTTGTGGGAGAGAGATTTGATCATTTTGCACCCTCTATTGGTGACCGTTGATGACTGGTTCTCCAAGGCCTATAGCCTCATAACGCTTAGAGGAAGGGTTGGCAGAGTCAATTAGGATGTTTGTGATGTCCAATATGTGATGTGTTAGACCTTTCGCGCTGCCTGAAGCCAGTCGAGGAGTTCCGACTCATTGATGTGTGAGAGATGATACCTTCCTCATGGTTGAGCTAGGATGTCAGTGGGTGAAGGGGTTATGAAAGATATGAGGGCTATCATGGCACCAAATATTCCCTCATCCAAGCCTTCCTCCAAGCTATCGTGGCACCACAGATTCCCTAATCCAAGCCTTCCTCCACTTTGAGCTCTTGGGGACCATGCTCTTGAGAAATCCATAGGCGATTGGGACCCCAAGCGAGGAGAACACCTATCTTCCGAAGCCAAGGATGACCAATGAGAAATGAGTAAGCTCCTCTGACTTCTAGAAACTGAATCACCACAAAGTCCAAGAGGAACGAAATCTGTTGGATAACAATAGTAACATTTTCCACCAAGCCGATAGGGGTCACCTCCCATTGGTCTGCCATCCGAACACAAAAGTTGGTGAGTCACGGTACCTTGAAACCGACAGCATGGAGTGTGAATTATGGCATGAGGTTCACCCCTATTGCCCTAGAAAGTGGGGTACCTTAAATATCTATAAAGAGACTGGGGCTCTGGAAGTCAGTAAGAAACGGAATGGTGCGGCTGATACCCATGCAGTTGGCAACACTTGCAGGAAGTGGGAACCTGCTAAACTGCCCACTTTGGCTTATCGTGTAGTTTCTCCAGAAATTTACTAAGACATAGCCAAATGCTGGGGCTAAGCTGAAGATCAAGGAGGTTTACTAGTAGTGTATTGGCCTTCAAGAGAGCATCCACAGAGAAAGGTGAAAGTAGTGGTTTGGGATGTGGAATGGAAGGAGTAGGTAGTTGGGCTTACACAAAAGGTAGGTTATGGAGATCTTGGAAAGCTTACAAGAAGGATTGATTGCTGAGCGGGGAAGTGGAAGAGGGTTATCAATAGACTCATCCCTATGTTTCTCTCGAGGCATGGCCTTCCATTGTGATCAAGTTTCCACAATGGTGGATCCTCAAGAGTGGATGTTGTTGGTGTGATGGACTTGCAAGGGCCTGCAACCCTATGAAGATCTACTTTATAAAACCCAAGCGGAATCTATTCTCCATCAATCACATATAGAGAGTCTCAATATAAATATATCCACATTAGGAATGAACGTGTCACAAAAAGAACATCCCTTATACTCACTTATGCATGAACCAAATAACATCCCTTATACTCACTTATGCATGAACCAAATAACACCCTCTTCTTCACAAAGAATAATTAGCAACAAAAGATTAGAATATGTACCCGTGTAAAGACTTGGCAGCATCTCGAGGAGGTCAACCAATAACTAAGCTCAAACAGGACCTCTCCATCAAAAGGGATCTACATATTTTCTTAGGTAATAACTTTAGTGTTATTATTAAAAATACATAAGCTAAATGCTAAGCACATGCACATTTGCGTACCTTCAACTTGAGGAGCAGAGTCCGTGATAAATGTAAAGAATCTTGTCATCCTAATCCTATTTAAAGTACATGTAATTTGTGTATACAAAGGCTAAAATAGAAAGAATTGTAAGCATATAATATTTCTCAGAATTAATCTACATCACATAGATAGCCAACAAAAATAAACTACCTATACTCTCGGCTTGATCTATACCTATATAGTTAATATGTACAACCCATAAGAACTTTGGATTTTCAAATTAAAGACAAAGAGCTCTCTATAATCATACAATCACGATGTTCAAATAACCTTGGTTAATAGATGTTGCATCTTCTTCAACAGGAGTACACATTAACCTCAAAAAAGCTATATAAATAGTTCTCAGTACAACCATGCCCCATACGCTCCCAGCTAACAGGCTTTTAGTAGCCAAAAAGAATACATCAATACAAAATGGAATCTTAAAGTCTACAACCCCATCAAGATAAAACAAAACGCTCACTCAAGAGACCAGCAAGGATCATGTGCAAAAAAGTCAAAATAAACATAGATACATCAAGAATATACTTGTTATCATAACAATATTCCTTATACTCATGTATGTAGTAGAGAACACTATATCCTTCACAAAAAATAATCAACAAAAAAAGGTTAGAATACTCTTCATTCTAATCCTATATGAACACACATGTATCAATTGTTGAAATATACAAGTGAATAGGGTGTGTGCGGGAACAAGACCTTGGCAACAAGAGGCTGTAAAAGAGAATCTGTAAATGTGAGAGAACCTGTGAAAAGGTGAGAAGTATCTACGGGGAGAGAATAAAGGGTAGCATGAAGAGATTTAGGAGGTGTGGAGATATTTTGGGAGAGGTGGAGAGAATCAAGCAAAAGAGGTGGAGTGAATCAAGGAGAAATCAATGGGATTGGATTCTTGGATATAAACCCTATAAATTGAGGCATTGGCCTAATGAGAATCAAGCAAAAGAGGTGGAGAAATCAATGGGATTGGATTCTTGGATGTAAACCCTATAAATTGAGGCATTGGCCTAATGAGAATTTGCTAGTTTTTGATTACCCATGCCTACATTAAGCTATCAATTAATTGCTCACTAATCATGTCTTAATGATCATCTAATCTCTTTGTTGATGATGTTGATTCTAGCATTTGATCCACCATAGCTCATCACATTGTTGCAAATTTAACATGGTATCAGAGCCTAGCCTAGAATCTATCAAGTTTATGAGCCCATTATCTTGCTAATCACTTGGCTAATTAGGATTAGTAGATAATTAGATTTTTTACCTCTTTTTCAAGTAGTCTCTGCACCCCCAGCAAGTGGAGAGGGGCTTGATCTCCCTCCAGGAGAAACATTAGGGTAAAATCTCTTAGCCATACCCATTTGGCTCCAGCCCAATGAGCTCCAGCCCATTCAAGAAATTCATCAAACCGCCGGTGCAAGCAGGAGAAAATTGTGATTTTTCCAACGCATCTTTTTTTGAAAAAATTGGAGATCTTGTCTTCAACAGATCCAATGGCTCTAATTCCTCTTGGCCCTAGGGGTTTTTAAGGGTTCTCTACAAGCTGGTGAAGAGAGATTTTGATTTGATCAAGTCTACAGTGAGATCCAAGCTCTTCATCAAATCTGCGGGTGACTTTGGTAAAAAAGAGATTAAGCATTCAATGTTTGGTCAAATCTTATGTTTCTTGGCTTAATCCTCTACTAGATTAATTGCTATTGATAGCCTTGAAAGGATTTGAGCTCATTTGAACTCTAAGGCCTCAGATCTGGATTCCCCGCATACTCTATTTTTTGCACACAAAATAGAGGATTAATTTGCTAATCAATGATTAATCAGTACTAATCACTATATTTTGGTGCAATTGAGGGTTCAAATTAACCACCATTAGGTATCTGATATAGATCCCTATAACTTTAGATTACAATTTGGAGATGGTTTGATACTCCAACCATTTCGTACAGATTTGTTATCCTTGGTTTAATGTAATTTTTGGTGATTTTATGCTGATAAATCTGTTGTAATCATCACCTAAACACCAGATTGAGTTGACACTACCTTTGAATCTTAAAATTGGATAAAGAGGTAAGACCCCCTTCACATTATCATGGGTACTGCACAAGAGATAGCCAAATTTAATGAGGAGCAATTTTACACATGGCAGACAAAAACCATGTATCTGCTCATGAGAAAAAATCTGTGGGGGCTAGTTGAGGGAAGAGATGAATGCCGAGAGGTGAGAGGGAAAAATGAGTGGAAGAGCAAGAATGAAAAAGCATTGGGACTTATCACACTCAGTTTAAATGATGAAATCATTCATCACATCACAGGGATAAATGGGCAAAAATACATGGGATGAACTCAATAAATTATTTGGCACACAAGCTAAAAATTAAAAGATAAATCTATTAATGCAATTCTACAAATTGGATATGAAGGAAAGTGAACCTTTAATCACACACTTGAGCAATTATAAAAGCATTAAGCAACAACTGGCAGCTATTGGCAAAAAGGTAGAAGATGATGAGGCACTAGCAGTGCTTCTGAAGAGTGTGGACAAAGGTGAATATGAAAACATTGTAGCAACACTAAAGAATGTACCTGAATTGAAGCTACACGAGATAGAAGGAGCTCTACTAGAGCAAGAGACCAGAGACAAAGAGAAGAAATGGCTGGACTCAACAGCAGGAGAAGAAATGGCTGGACTCAACAGCAGGAGAAGAAAAAGCATTCTTTACCCGAGGAGGATTCTCTCGAGGACGAGGACGAGGAAGAGGCAAAGTAGGAGGAAGGACCTTCACTTGCCACAACTGTGGAAAGCCAAGACACATGGCAAGAGACTACTACAGCAAACCCAGTGAAGGAACGACATCGGCAAACTTCATGGAGGCTCCTAAGGAAGTGGAGTCAGATCATCTTTTCTGAGAGAGAGAGAGAGAGAGAGAGAGAGAGAGAGAGAGAGAGAGAGAGAGAGAGAGAGAAACCCCACAACCCAATGTAACCTGCCCCAACAGAGTAAAACCACCTCTGAGCCATCGATGATGTAGACCATGTGGTAGATGTATGTGTGAGCACTTTAGTCAAGGTCACCGGGCACTTGTAGTAGCCTTGGACACATAGAGAGAGAGTGTGTGTCAAGGACTATGAGTTTAGGGACTTGAGGCACTGGTCGCGGACTATCAAATAAGAGGGAAAATTGGTATAGGGTCTAGGTGTGCTAGGAGTATTCACTTGAGGGGAGGTGTTGAAATATACAAGTGAATAGGGTGTGTGCGGGAACAAGCCCTTGGGCAAAAGGCTGTAAAAGAGAATCTATAAATGTGAGAGAACCTGTGAAAAGGTGAGAAGTATCTATTGGGAGAGAATAAAGGGTAGCATGAGGAGATTTAGGAGGTGTGGAGATACTACGGGAGAGGTGGAGAGAATCAAGCAAAAGAGGTGGAGTGAATCAAGGAGAAATCAGTGGGATTGGATGCTTGGATGTAAACCCTATGAATTGAGGCATTGGCCTAATGAGAATTTGCTGATTTTTGATTATCCATGCCTACATTAAGCTATCAGTTAATTGCTCACTAATCACGTCTTAATTATCGTCTAGTCTCTTTGTTAATGATGTTGATTCTAGCATTTGATCCACCATAGCTCATCACATTGCTGCAAATTTAACATCAATGTCTATGTAGAGCCAAAAAATCTAAAAAAAATGTAAGCACATAGAGGAAATACCAAAAATATTTTGAATCACACAAACAGTTAGGTAAATGCCAAAAAATTTGTCTTTCATCAAAGCCAAAAAAAAACTTACCAAATTACCTCTACATTCATCTCGAAGCCAATTGCAAGACCTCCGTGAACATCACATTGGTGGTGCAAACAATGTCAGAAGTACTCGTGTCAGTTTCAGATGCAGTGTTCAAAATAAATACTTTCACAGCGCGTGAAGATCTCACTCATGAGAGAAAGCCACATATAATTACCCATGGCTCAATATAGGTGTGACCAAGTATAACCCTATAACTGATAGTGTTTGTCCCTATGATTTATTGATGGTCATGGGGCAAATGCAAGCCTTACAGGAATATGTGTACCTGTAATTATTTCTGCTTCTATAACCTTAGAATGGAAGTCCTTACATATTAATCTCATCCCATTGTGCACAATCCTTTTTGTGGATCCAAATTTTGCAAAAAAAATAATAGGAGAATTTTTCTTCAAAACCAATAGATAAGCAGGATAACATCCGCCCAGAATCAAGCTATTAAGATATAATGTTGCATACAAAAAGTTTGCCTCACCAGCTCCAAACATAGAATTTGCACTCAAGTATTCCTTGTTCTCTATAGGCATTGCACTTAGAGTAATGTCATTAATAGCATCAACCTCAACATTTAGAGGTACAAAAATAGCACGCTCTTTAAAAAAACTTGCATAGCCTCCAGTTCTCAAAAGCCCTGTGTACACCCATTCAATGAGTTATTACATAGACCCTATTTCAAGAATCATTCTAGGAGGGATTAACACAACACCTTCTTTGATTTCATTGAGTTGTTGCATAGAACCTATTTGAAGAAGCATTCTGGGAGGGATTGACATAACACCTTCTTCTATTTCACTATGTACAGTCCCATTACCAATGTCTAGGATCCATCGTGCAAATTCTCGCTCTGTCTACTCACTTATGTTTTGAAGAACATGCATGTTCTACATAAGCTTCAACACTTTGATCTCTCTCTAGATTTTTGAATGCCACAATGTTGAGTTGACAATGTCCTCCCTTCGGAGAACAACTGAAAAAATATACCTAAAATCCCCTCCAAAAATCATGACCTTTCCACCAAAGAGCTTATCTTAGACATTATGTCTTGTAGCATTCTATCTAATGCTTCAAAGGAATATCGATGTGTCAGTAGTGCCTCATCCCAAATTATCAATCTAGCCAATCTCAAGATCTTTGCAAGCTAGTTGTTGACCTTTATATTACAAGTGCTAGAGGCATTCAGGTCTAATGGTATCTTGAATCGAGAGTGAGGAGCTGTACACCCATTAACTAACAGCAAGGCAGCTCTACCAGATGAAGCACACATAACAGAAACATGGCCATCTCCACGTACTCGACAAAGCAAGAAATTGTAGAGGAAGGTCTTTCCATATCCTCTAGGACCATCAAGAAAGAATACATCACCAACATTTGTCTCTCAATTGCATCAAGGATCTGATTGAAGGCAACCCGCTGACAATTGTTGAGAGTCATTTGCATCATTTGATTGGCCATTTTTACTTGTTGCATAGGATCAAACATTATCTCTTCTTGCAATAACCCATTCACAACTCTTTCCCTACCTAATCTATTAATCAAAGGCATTCCTTCAAACTCAGACAACCTTCGCCCATGTTGTTGAAGAATGCACTCTACTTGTAACAAAACCTTGTTTTTAGCCATAGCTTGACAAACATTAATAATTTGCATTGTACCTTGTAAATCATGGAGTATATCCTCTGAAAGATGTGATGAGAATGTTTCCCACAAACACCCAGGAAATGCAAGCACACAAAAGACCAAAATTGTTGTAAATAATTATCTCGATTGTCCACCAACACTTTGATGAAATGTGGCCACTTGCATGCATGTAAACCACTCTTCATCACTTTCCAATAGACCTCTAGTTACATAAGTAGCCTTGAAAGTCAGATAAAGTCAACCATCAACAATATGCAAGTCATCAAAAGACTTAAAACCTCAACAAATCATAAGCAAGATACATAAAAATACTGCTCACCAGAGCAGATGGAGAAACATTGTACATGTGGCCAATAGTATTACCTATCTTTCTTATAGTCCACTTCTTAATGTGTTTGTTCCAAACCCAATTGCAAGGAAAGTCACTATACATTAGACTATTTGCATTGACATGAAGCTCATTAGTTACAAACCGCTCTGTAAGAGTAGTTTTCTTATTCTTATCCTCCTCAACTACATCTCACAAGTCATCATTGTCTCGAAACATCACATTATTTTGCAACGGCAAATAAACTTGCAATCTTTGGATATTTGGCTTCTCATCATGCAAATAATATTCATACATTCTCCAGCATCCAAGCATTTACATTCTCCAGCATCCAAGTATTTACAAACTTCATCCACTACACCATTGCCTCTAATGCTAATACCTAACATGCCTCTTATGCTGATACATAACGTGCATCCAAGTATTTACAAACTTCATCCACTACACCATTGCCTCTGATGCTGATACATAACATGCCTCTGATGCTGCTGATACATAACATGCCTCTGATGCTGATACATAACGTGCATCTAAGTATTTACAAACTTCATCCACTAAACCATTGTAATGGTCCATCCTTATCATTGCTCTATCAAGATCCTTATACACATACTTGTATAGATATTTCACAACAAAAATTGTGGAGCACACGCTACCATCATCTCGACACATGTAAACATGGTAAACATCACTATCCACTACTATAGACTAAGTGAAGTTACGCTAATAACCCGAATAAATATCCCATCAACAACCATACAAACAGCATTGGGAATCAACGTACCACACATGGACCATGAACATTACAATGTTTGATAACTTTATGCAACTCTAGAAACATTTCTCTACTGGGCAGCTCAGCACATACCAATCGATCATAGTGAGCTATGTCACGCAAGTTGAATTTATCTTCCAGAACCAGTAATATGTGTGAGTGTGGCAGACTTCTCTTTTGAAATTCAATCACAGATGCATACCCAACCACTTTTCCAAATAAACTTTGCTTTGTAAGTAATGTCATCATATCCTTATGCTTCTTGTAAAATACACGGGTAATAAAATCCGGTTGATCCTAGGCATTTTGCCCCAGCAATAAGGTGTTAGATATTTCATGCCATTTTGGGTTGCATGTGAAAGTAATAAACAGGTCTGGCTTACCCTTTTTCCTTACAATTGCCATGGCATCTAGGTAAAGCTAATACATAAAGCAAAGCCCTCCGATAAAAGAAGATGGCAACACAACTCTTTGTGCTACTGCACTCCCTGATACACTTTGTACACCATCAGCTACATTAGCCTATCAGATAGTCCCTGATACACTTTGCGCACCATTAGCTACATTATCCATATCAGATAATCCCTGGTAGACTTTAGTACATAAATTTACTCGTTTCATTTTAAATCCATACTAATCTTGAGACCTCGATAGTACTATAAGCATCAACAATGTATTGTTGTGCTGCAATAGTCTCCCCCTGCGCAAAAGGCATGCAATGGTATCAAATCTAATTTGTAATTGATATGGATAATATTGCGTCTGAGTGACACATTTATGAGTTCCAGTTGCTGCATGCGTGCACACATCAACATGTGGAATATGTACATGCCACCCATCCTCTCCTCGTGGAAATAGGAGAACATACATGAGTGGCATATATGACAGATGCAAGCTACTTATTTTTTGCACCACTCCATTTTGAGAACATATTTGAATATCTCAAAACCCAAGATAAAAATCATCCCCTTGCCCTGGCATAATACAAGCGACCTCACTAGCAGTTGGCACCAAATACTGCCTTGAAGTACAACGTGTCTTGCATATTACCATCCTTAACTCTACATGTGGATTACTTTGTAGAAATTCCCCCACAAACCGAAACACATTGGTATATGGGAGTACATTCATGTATCATTTCTTGCAACCTTCCCAACACATAAGTATCCAATATAGGTATACCATCTAAATGATTTTGTAACTCATGTTCTATGTCATACACAAATAGTTTTGCATACTGTGAATTGTCTTCTCGTGTCTAGTTGGTTAACTTTCAACACGATGATACAAACTACCATGGATTCGAAAATCAAAAACACATGTATTTCTACCAAATCTTTTATCAAAATGAGCACTAAGAGCAAAACAAAAGCTAAGGCATTATTGTAAGCTTGTATATTCTTTTGAAATAACTTTCTTTTGGCATCATTACCAAACAAAAGAGCTTTTATAGCCTCATGCAGATTCTCCAAGGCCAACAAAGATACCTTCCCAGCTCTACAACAATGCTTCCCCACAACTTGTCAATGGAATATTCTTATCTCTTCTTTCCATAATTGTGCATGGTTAAAACTACAAACATAATCCAAACCTCCCAATAAGTGAACACTACATGTACCAAAAAATAATGGATATGTTGTTTGGAAGCCTTATGTTCTCTTGTAGGATATTGATGAGCAATAGAAGTACATGGGACTCTTTACCTTGGCACATCACCTCTAACCCGTGAACCGTACTCGTAATAATAAAATGAGAATCTCTATTTCCTTCCAAATGAGTGAAACTACTTTGGTGTGGATCAATTATTACTACTCTCTCTATCAAACTCTGTAGTGTCACATTCCAGGCCTAATCGATACTCAGGCTCATCCCCACGTGCACTTACCCCTCTTCTAGCACATGACATCCTTTCTTCTATAAACCTAAGTACTTGATTACTATTTTGATCTTGATTAACTACTACTCTCTGTTTAGAAGTTTGTAGTATCTCATTTTGGCCTTGATTATTACACTCTGGTTGATCCCTGCATTCACTTGCTCCTCTGGTAACCACCACCCTTTGTTCAGCAAACCTAGATGCTTGATTTCTAAGCATTATTCTTTGTGTAGCAATGTTGTGACAATTTAGATCAACTACTTCGACTCTCTCTGTAGAAGTTTGTACTGGCACATTTTAGGTTTGATTATTACACTCATGTTGCTCCCTACATTCACGTCCTCCCCTCCTAATAGTTTCCACCCTTCCTTTTGTAAACCTAAATGCTTGATTTTTAAGCATTGTCCTTTCTCTAGCAATGTCGAGACCAACTATGCGTGTGATATCCTAGAAATGACATTGTTCAAGTTGTGTGCTAAACGTGAAGTATTACGCACTTCCAATAATCCGTTTTGCCTTCATGCTACCATCTTGCACTAGAGAACAAAACTAAGTCAATAACCCTCATGTACTATTCCCACACACTCATAGCTACACAAACATATTATCCAAGTGTATGTATATATATTTTGTGTCAGTGTGTGTATTAAAAACTATAATCACTTATGTATACACATGACATTGTAGTTTATGGATTTAAACTTACATGCACATTCATTTACATAGACATGGCCAAGGAGCAAGGCAACAATAAACAATTGCATGCACATTCATTTACATGGCTAAGGAGCAAGGCAATGTCAAAGAAACAACATCATTAAAGTCATGCTAAACGTGACGTATTATGCACTTCCAATAATCCATTTTGCCTTCATGCTACCATGGTGTCAGTGTGTATACTAAGAACTATAATCACTTATGTATGCACATGACATTGCAATTTACAGATTTAAACTTACATGCACATTCCTTTACACAGAAATGCTTAGGAGCAAGGCAACAATAAATACTTGCATGCACATTCATTTACATGGCTAAGGAGCAAGGTAACGGCAAAGACAGCAACATGGGTTTTATTATTACACTCATGTTGCTCCCTACATTCACGTACTCCCCTCCTAATAGTTTTCACTCTTCCTTCTATAAACCTAGATGCTTGAATTTTAAGCACCATTATTTCTCTACCAATGTTGCGATGGGCTCTGCGTGTGATATCCAAGAAATGACATTGCTTAAGTCATGCTAAACATGAAGTATTATGCACTTCCAATAATCCATCTTACCTTCGTGCTATCATCTTGCACTGGAGAACAAAACTAAGTCAATAACCCTCATGTACTATTCCCACACTCATAGCTATACAAATATATTATCCAAGTGTGTGTGTGTGTGTGTGTGTGTGTGTGTGTGTGTGTGTGTGTGTGTGTGTATACTTTTTTGTGTTAGTGTATGTATTAAAAACTATAATCACTTATGTATACACATGACAATGCAGTTTACACATTTAAACTTACATGTACATTCGTTTACATGGACGTGGCCAAGCAGCAAGGCAACAATAAATACTTGTATGCATATTCATTTACATGGCTAAGGAGAAAGGCAACTAAAAAGAAACAACATTGTTCAAGTTGTGCTAAACATAAAGTATTACACACTTCCAATAATCCAGTTTGCCTTTGAGCTACCATCTTGCACTGGAGAACAAAACTAAGTCAATAACCCTCACGTACTATTCCCACACACTCATAGCTACACAAATATATTATCTAAGTGTATGTATATATACTTTGTGTCAGTGTGTGTAGTAAAAACTATAATCACTTATATATGCACATGATATTGCAGTTTACAGATTTAAACTTACACGCACATTCATTTATATGGACATCTCTAAGGAGCAAGGCAACAATAAACACTAGCATGCACATTCATTTGCATGGCTAAGGAGAAAGGCAATGACAAAGACTTGCAAATAGAGAAAGAGATGGAATCACTTTAACTATTATTATCACCTCATAGAAATTGAGGTAATTACATCTATACCACCAAGAGAGTTTGAATGTCAATACAAAAAGTAGCCTAAACCACCCCAAAAATTGGTCCATATAGCAAGTTAATAGCAAGGAGGCACAAAGCACTCCAACATATATCATCAAGAGAGTTTGCATGTTAATACAAAAGCAGCCTGAAAAGTGGTCCATATAGCAAGTCAACAGCAAGGAGGCATAAAGCGCTCCAATGATTCTAATTACTTTCATCCTGCTCAAGTTGACTTTGAGACTTGTCATTTCATCACATAAAATAGAGACCTGCTTTTTCAATGCATTAACCTGTTTGCAATCTCTATTGCACATGTTGGATCTTTTTGCATTTGTCCACATGAATTGCTCTAGAGCACCATGCATATCATTTACATCATGTTGAATTTAAGCATCATACCGAAGTCGATCCATGGACTTGCGTCCATATTCCCATTAAGTATTCCCTATTGTAGCATCATCACATAACAGGGGTCCAGAGACGGCTAACTTGGATGTACAT
>NC_141058.1:26547914-26612914 GCF_041138505.1 Cibotium barometz
AAAGTATGCTGCAAGAAAATAGTAAAAAGGAACTTGCAACCTCGCCTTGTGTGTAATAAGTTGTGAAGGGCTATTAAATAGATGGTGATGGAGATGGATATGGCAAGCAAGTTAGCCAGCTTCTCCCATCCCTTCTCCTTCACTTCGTAGAGGACACCAAGCTTCTCCTTCACTTCATAGAGGACAACACTTTGCAATAGAGACAGCCCGCTGGACATAACAGTTTGCATTTGAGATAGCCACTGATGGAGATGCGTTAACAAGTTGGCAAGTATCTTCGAAGTCATGCACAGTAGTTTGCAATACACACCGACACTGGAGAGCATTTGCAATAGAGAAGACGAGCATGATGGGCGCTAGAGAGAACAAGTGTTACGAATAATAATACTGACTATTTCTCTTGGGTGACGCAAGTGTGATTAAAGAATAAATTAGTTGTGAGTGAATCCAACCAACTGTGACATGTGTAATGCATGTAAGAAATGTGTGAGCTTGATTTTGAGTGAATCTGATCAACTCTATAACATGTGTGACGCATGTAAGAAATGTATAGAGTTTGATTGTGAGTGAATCTGATCAACTCTATAACATGTGTGACGCATGTAAGAAATGTATAGAGTTTGATTGTGAGTGAATCTGATCAACTCTATAACATGTGTGACGCATGTAAGAAATGTGTGAGTTTGATTGTGAGTGAATCCGATCAACTCCATGACACGTGTGAGTGAATTGTGAGTGAATTCAATGTGGAGTGAATCTAATTAATTATGTTTGATGCATGGTTTATGTATGAAGCATGGTAGTGAATGATTTCCATTTGTGAAAGTTATTTTATGAGTGATTCTAAAGTAATGGTGATCTAACCATGTGGACTATGTTGAGTATGGATCATGAGTTCGAACCAACCAAGGAGTACATTGGATGAGATTATCTAGCCGAGCACACGTGTGCTAAATATTTGATTTTATATGGTTTGGCCCATTGTACATATGTTGGGCAAGGTTTATTTTTTATGAGATACTTTAAAAGCATTCAACTATGGTTCAATTTTGTAAAATCCCAATTTTGAAAAAGCTATGTTATTTATGGCTCCAAGGGCTAAATATATGACAATATGATTTAAATATCGCATGTGGGAGTGGAGCCACACTTCAGGGGGGAGATTGCATGCAATCTTGTGTTCTTTGATTTTTATGCTCTTGAGTTATGCTATGTTGTCTATGGTTTATTTCTTCTATTATTGAATTTGTGAAATATTCAAATCTCCTTGTACCTTGGTCCTACAAACAGTGGTATTAGAGCACGACAAATTCAAGTTTTGAATTTGGGTCATGGAGACTTGAAGAAAAATCAAGAAATTGATTTTTCACAAAGGATATTGGCTTGGAGAAAATTTGAAGGCTTTTCTACAAATTCAAAATATTTGCACAGAAGAGGAAGAGGAGAATCTGCAGCAGCAAGGGTAAAAGGGCTTAAGACAAGATTCATTCAAAAGCAAAAGAAGCAAGAGCAAAGAGACCTTTGGGCAAAAGCTTCAATGGTTTATGGGAAATTTTTGGGCCATCTGATCAAATTTTTGGGCCGTCCAATCAAGATTTGGATCAAGGGTTGAGGTTTAAAGCCACCTTCATGCATAAAACCACTTTTCTTGAAGTGAAACCACCCTTCTTTTCCCAAAAACACCATCCTCAATTCTAATCCTCTCCATAATCCATCTGTATGGATGAAATCAACTCTTTGAGGAGGTTATTGGTCTTATTTTAGAATTGTTAAACTTGCCTTCTGCTCAATTTGTATAATGGATGGTAGAGGTTTTCTCTCAAGTCAATTTGATGTGAAAATTATAAACATGTAATTAACAAGGATCTTTGGATTAATTAAGAAAATTGGATAAATTGTTTGGCAAAATTGGAAGTATTGAACTACTTTTTAACTCACAAAGCAAATGATTTTTTTTTAACCTCTCCAAGCTTCAACAGTGCCTGTGGCAAAATCCAAGGTGAATTACTCTCTTATTTTACCTTCTGCGCAGCGCTATCTAGTTGGCTAGGTGCTTTTGTCTCTAAGCTTTAAAGCTTAAAGCTTAACACAGATTATAAGCTTTTTTTAAAAAGCTTCATGTCATTCAAAAAAAAAGAGGCAACACTTTTCTTGTAATGCGTTGGGCGCCTAGTTCACAATCGTGGAGAAGTCTTTTTAAAAGCTTAGCTTTTGTAAGCTTTACAAGCTCAATATTATAAGCTTTACAAAAAAACCCAAAAAAAAAAAAGAGAGGAAAGCTTTATACTATAAGCTTATAAAAGCTTACATAAAATCCTATCTTCAAAAGCTTTCAAAGATATCAAACAAGAAAGGGAGTTCAACTATTGAGAAAATGAGTTTTTTAGAGAATTTATAGAAAATTACAAAAATATCTTCATTTCTTTTTCGAAAAATTGGAAGCCTCTTTGCAACAAAAATTTTGGGCATGAATTTTCATAAAATTTTTGAAAATTTTTCGAAGCGGTTTTGAACGGGCTTTTTTTCAAATTGTCGACATCAAGGCATTATTAGATTATTATTTTTATTGTTCGATTGGACGCCATCGACTTCAAGCGCTTCAACAAGCCTTCTTTCTAAATACACGGGAGTCAAATAAGCTTGTTATTTTTCTATTTTATTTACGCACTCCTATATTTTTTTCTTACTTCTTCTATAATGGCAACCTATCCTCTACCGCCAACTATTCAAGATCAATTAAATGCACTTCAAGCTCAAACTCACCAATGAGCATGAATAAAGAGAAGAATTTCGCACAAGAAAAGAAAAAGGTCATCTTCTAGATCTGATTCTTCAAATTCTGAGGGGGATCGTATATGCAAGACAATACATGCTACTCTTCAAGCACAGGACACGAAGAAGGGAAGCAAGGTCAGTAGAAAGGCTTTTACTTTTCAGATTATGATGGCAAAAAGGATGCACACGTTATACTCGCATGGTTGAGCCAACTTGATGATTATTTTTCTGGAGATAAATTTTTTGAGAAGGATAAGGTTAAATGTACTACTAATCATTAGATAGTACTGCAGCTCTTTGGTGGAATGTTATAGCTAGGGCAAAAGCAAACCAAGGTCATGGAAAGAATTCCGAAAGCTAATCAACAAGGATTTCTTACCTCCTTCATACAAGAGTAAATCCAGACAGCAATGGGATATTTTTAGACAGTTGGAAAAGGAGAATATATCATCTTATATTGACAAATTTTGGCAAACTTTATTACAACTTCAGGCTATAGAGAAAGTGCGCAAAAAAGAGCAAAGAAGGAAGTTCATAGCAGGTCTGAAGCTAGTCATTAGAGCATAAGTGAACATGTTTCATCCTCGTTCTCTTAGCAATGCCATCTCTCTAGTAACAAACTACGAGAAGAAAAATGGATTTTCGAGGGACACTACAGTGGCTGATTGTAATATTCCTCAATTTTCTAGATCTAAACATTTTGAGAAGTTTCAGCACAAAGATGAAGCAGGAAAGGACAATGGTTCACAAGTGAATGGGAGGAAAACTGAAGCTGCAAAGAAGACCCACAACGGAGATCGAAAGCCTCGTATGATTACATGCTATAGGTGTGACAAAGAAGGAATTATGCATACAAGTATCCATAGAAGACAAAGAATCGAGCTGCGACCATAAATATGGTTGAAGATCAAGATGATGGCGGCCAACCTAAGCATGAGGGTAATTTAAATCATGACTTTTATGACTAGGGAGGTAAGCCTGAAACTCATACTTATGCATTATTCAATATAAAAAGGAATTCAGAGTCCTTAGGTGACCTTCTTACTAAGCAAGAAGGGGAAAAACTATAGTTAAATTCAATTATTTTGGTCAAGATAGTTCAATGATTGATATGTACTTTCTACACGTGGGAGAAAATACATATTAAACCACTCACTATCAGGACTTGAGTGAACTAACAATGATGCACATATGTTTTTCGACTGATCACCGAAGGATATATGTAACTTATTGTTATTTCAAATTCAACCTCTAAAATTTAACACCTCATTAAAATACTTTCTTCAAATTATTCTCTTTTCTATTTCAAATAAGATTAACGAGATGTTTGTGAAAGATATGTCTCTGAAAGATACTCATGTTAATATGTATGAAAGATACTCATGTTAGTGTCTGTGAAGTATTGGTGTATGTGAAAGATACTCTTTTGATGTCCATGAGACGGATAAGCTAAGTGATATTTATCCATGACGGATAACTTATCACACAATCTAGTGTTGAGAGGGATTCTATCTGTGATGGATATTATATTCTGACTCTCTTCACTTGTTGCTAATTAAATATGCAACCGAGGTTAGTTTACAGGCAGCCCAAGCAAGAGGGAATGTTACAAATAATAATATTGACTATTTATCTTGGGTGGCCCAAGTGTGAATCCAACCAACTGTGACATGTGTGATGCATGTAAGAAATGTGTGAGTTTGATTGTAAGTGAATCCGATCAACTCTATGACATGTGTAACACATGTAAGAAATGTGTGAGTTTGATTGTAAGTGAATCCGATCAACTCTATGACATGTGTAACACATGTAAGAAAATTATGAGTTTGATTGTGAGTGAATCCAATCAACTCTGTGACTGTTGTGCCTAGCAACTCAATGGCAACACCCAGCAAATCAGTGGTGGTAAAGTGTTTTCCGACCACCTTCCACGTCGTGAGCACCACCTCGATACTCCACGTGTGAAGATGGCAGGCTGTAACCACCAGAGTAGCCATTGCCAAGATCAAGAAGACCAAGCTTAAAAGGATGGCGCAAGGCAAGCATCAAGGGATGAGAGAGAGGAGAAGGCCCCATTTGAAGATTGTTGAAAAGCATGTCTTTAGTCTTATGTCAAGCAGTTGCTCAGTTGTGTGTTTGTAGTGGTTTTGGAAGTAATACAAGAACAATATTGTTTCTCCTTTCATCTCTGTGTAATTGCTCTAATGTGTTGAATAGGAATGTTATAACTCTGTCCTAAGAAATATGTTGTGCACTTGAGAGAGAGAGAGAGAGAGAGAGTGAGAGTTATGTGGTGGTGTGAGAGTAGAGTGTGAGTGTGAGAAGTTCCAAGTTGAGCGGTGTCCTGTGTGTCCCCATGACCACACTAGAGTTGGTGTTCGAATCCAGAAGCTCTAGCGGGTGGCTACATGTCTCCCACAGCATTGCTTGACTGGTCCGCTACCCCGGATTGCTGTCTTGCCATTCCGCTTGTGATTGAAAGCAGCGAGAAGCACATGGGGATGCATTAGTGTAATATCGCTAGGAAATGTTGTGTTGAAAGATCTCCACTCTTCGATATAGGATATCAAGGTGAAGGGGAAAAAAATCTCCTCTAAGTAGCATTTTTCACCTTGAGGAAAAGAAAGCTCTAAAAAGGAAAACTCTGGTTCCGCACAATTAACTCTATATCAAGCCTGCGAAAAAGCCATAACATGGATGGAATTTTCTAGGAAGGTCAGCGCGCGGAGAACCTTTCGCCACACTACCCAACCAGCTTTCCCCTCCTTTGTTTCTGCATAGTGCCATCTACATGTAACATGTACAAGGGCACCAAGTCAGGATGTTCATGGAGTATTTTGTCCTCTTCATCATCATCTCAAAGCCTTCTAACATATTGAATGGTTCCACATGAACTGGCCTTTGGGCAGGTTTTATTGATCCCCTTACTCTGAAAAGGTCAACATGGACTTTCCACTTTCCTTTTCTAATGGAGATTCTGTTTTTGCCCCAATCACCTGCTTCACTTTGTCGTGTCTTAACCAAGGTCTTCCCAATAACACTTGGTAGGACCCAGTGTGGTTTTCGGTGGTTATGACCACTAGGTTGACCCTAAAGTCTACTTGCTTGACTTTCATGAGAGGACATTTTTGACAATTCCCTTAGGAACCACCATCCTATTATCTGCCAATCTTATGTTGAATGGAATGGGTTCCCATTTGAGACCCAATCCTACTACAGTTTCCTCACATTTACTCTGGATCCACCATCCCATACTGCATCATTGATGAGTACATTATTGAGTTGAATTGTGACTTTGGCCACTTTATCATCTCTGGAAACTGGGGGTTCCTTAGCTTCTATTTTGCTGCATCTCAAAGTTTCTTCTTCTTCAGAGTTTTTCAATTCTTTACTCAGTCCTTCAATGCCTACCATCAAGATTTTAGCCTTGAATCATGGACATAAATCCATTACTTATCTCAATAGGACTTGTCTGTCTAGCAACATTGAAACCACATTAGTTTGCAACCAATCATCATCCTTCTTGCTTTCTTCCAAGCTTCTTTCATTATTGAGGTCTGCTTGCATCTTGTGTAGATTTATGCTTCCGGTAGATCTGCGATGACTTCACATGAGCTATCCTTCTTTTGCTTGCCTTACCTTCTTTCTATTTCCTTTGTGGCTTGAATCCTCACCTTCCCTTGCTGATCCCAGTAGTCCACAACCACCTTCTTACGGGCTTTAGGTGAGTCAGGATTATCCACTGGAGTTATCACTATACCCGCTTCATAAGCTTTAGCCCTTGTGACTGCCAAGATGTCTTGAACCTCTGTCAGCATATCGTCCGGCTACATCATGTTGGCACTTGGTGGATTTTCTTTGAGTCGCATCAATTTCGCCTATCTTTCCTCATCATGCTTTTTCTTCATGGCACATTCTGCCTTGGTGTGCCCAAGCTGTTGGCAATATTAGCATGTGAAGGTAGTAGATCCACCAGCATTTCCTTGGCTTCTCCTTCCTAAGTGATTTCCACGGCCTCTGCTCCCATACCTTCCCATTCTCGAGGGTCTTCTTTCTGCTCCTTCCATGCTGTTCACCATGGGGGCTCTGTTTTTCATGTTGTACCTGTAGTTCCATGTACTATGATTGTACATGTTACAGATGGTACACATCGGTGGCATTGTGCATCCCTCCTTTAGGTGGCCTTCCTGTTCGCATTGAGAACAAAACACATTTTTGTGAAATTCTGAGCTTTTGCTCTTTTTCATTTCCTACATTAGCTGCTTTACCTGCAACACAAGTTCTCTGGGGCTCATTTTTACCTTCGCAGATTTCTTCTTTTTGTCCTTTCTTTTCTTCATTGCCATGGTGTGTCTTATGAGGTGTCGCTTGAATCATCCTCAACTTCCGCAAAACTAGAGGATTCAAGAAGAACCAAACTAAGCAAAACCATGCAGGAGAAATCCTCGAAGAGATTGAATGGGCCCGAAATCTAGAGTAAGAGGAAGAAATGCAAGAAATCCGCGATTGGGTGCAAAATCAAAAAGAGAACTAGAAGGGAAATGCTGCAAAAGTAAGCCTGGACAGACTACAAGAGGTGAACCTAGGAAACGAAAAATAAGAAAAGCTAGTGAAGATTAGTTTAGAATTGGAAGAAGAGTTTAAGCAAGCGCTGGTGTCCTTACTGAAAGAAAAGATGTTTTTTCTTGGTCGTATGAGGACATGGAGGGCATTGACCCCAAATTCTTTCAGAGCAGCACAGCATCAACTTAAGCGAAGGAGCCATACCAGCTAGACAGTAGAGATACAAAAGGAACCCTAACTACGCCAAGCAAGTCAAAGAAGAAATCAACAGGCTACTAAGAGTAGGATTCATTGTGCCAGTGGAGAAAGCTGCTTGGATATCCCTAATTGTGGTAGTCCCAAAGAAGAACATGAAGATCAGGATGTGTGTGGATTACCACAAGCTAAATGCCACAAACACCTTGGACCCCTTCCCACTTCTGTTCACGAACTCCTTGCTGGATGAGGTGGCGGGGAAGGAAATGTACTCATTTCTAAATGGATTTAGTGGATACAACCAAGTCAAAATGGTGCCAGAAGACAAGGAGAAAATAATTTTCATCACTGAATGGGGTGTCTTCATGGTGGCGACTGTCATGATGTTTGGCCTGAAGAATGCACCGACCACTTTTCAAAGAATGGTGCAAGAGATTTTCTATGATTACCTGTCTGACTTCATGAAAGCATTTATGGATGATTTCAGTGTATTTGGGGATAAGGCAAAGCACATCTATCATTTGAGGCTGTGTTTGTGCAGAGATGCAGAGATACAAGGCTCAAGCCAAATCTAGCCAAGTGTGCATTTGCAGTAAAATTAGGAACTCTGTTGGGACACATAGTGTCAACCCAAGGATTAGCCATAGATCTTGCTAAAGTGGAGGCCATATCCAGAATCTCTGCTCTAGAGAACATCAAGCAACCAGAGAGATTCCTTGGTAAGGTTAAGTGGCATGCTAGATTTTTGAAGTATTTAGCACATGTGGCCAACCCATTGTATGCGCTTACCAAGAAAGATGCCAAGTATGAATGGAACCCAAAGTGTCAAAAAGCATTCTAATGGCTTAAGAGAATGGTATCAACTACACCAGTGGTGACCACCCCAGACTGGAATGAGATATTCCATGTATATGTAGATGCCTCAGACAAAGCAGTGGGCAGTGCATTAATGCAGGAGAAATAAGAGGGGTACATGGAACCCACCCATGTATATGTAGATACCTTAGACAGAGCAGTGGGCAGTGCACTAATGCAGGAGAAGTAGAGAGGGGTACATGCAACCCATCCATTATGCTAGCAAGGTGTTATGTACACATTATATGTGCATATACTAGGAGGCTAACCCACATTAGGCTTGTGAGCATGGGAGCATGGGAACAAGCTCTAGTGGAGCATGGGTTAGGACTAACCCTAAGGGTTAAGGTTAGGGTCAGGCATCCAAGGGTCACACATGGGAAATGGAGAGTCAAGAGTCACTTGAGGGCCCTCCTATATAATAGGGGCATGGGACACACTCAAGGGATGTTCTCTTGTGTAGAGGATTGTATCTATATTCTTGCCTTTTCACTATAGAGCTAAGTGTTGTTGTATTGGAGTTATACCTCTTGGTGGTATGGGACACTAAGGTTAAGGTATGTGGTACTTCATTATATTTCATGTGTGTAACCCTTGGGCTCGGTTGGTTGGGTGGTAGAGTTTATGCCTAATTTATGCATGTTAATCATCTAGAGAGATCTTAGGGTTTTAACAGTGGTATCAGAGCAATCTCTAGTTAATTATTGTTGTAACAGTGATATCAGAGCAATCAGAGCAATCTCTAGTTAATTGTTGTTGTTTCTACTTTCTTATTCCAATTTTTGGCATTTTTTTACAAAGTAAATTTTTATATTTACTAAATAAAATGTTATTTTATTGGTTTTTTTTTGTGATTTTGCACGTGGATCGTCAATATGGCGATTGGATCGCGTGTTACTACTACTCAATGGACGAATCGACATTGCGGGGAAATTTTGTGAGTTTAATGCTATTTTTTCCCTATTTTTTATGATTTAAAATAAGCATTAATGGAAATTTTTACCAAATTCCACATATTTTATTGTGGATATTGTTGGTAGAATGGATTCCCTAAATTTCTAAAAATTTTATGAATTTTTTCTAATTTTTTAGAATTTTTTTGAGCATGTTTATGGTTAAAAAAAATTTTTAATGAATTTTGCGGGTTTTCCGTGGGGATGTTTTCGATTTTCTGCCAATTTTTCTTGCTGAAAAGCAATGTGGGACAGTCAATTGAATCGTGGGTTCTCTCCCGTGTGCGTAAAGTTCTTCTCTTCCTCAAAATTTGAATTTTTTATCTTCCATTTCTCTCTCGTGCGTGGAAACGTATTTTAATAAGATAATTCAATTAAATATTAATCATAACTAAACACTAATTATGATTAATACATGATTAATTAATCTTAAATCATCTTTCTCTAATCTCTAACAGAGAAGAGAAGAGAAGAGAAGGAGATGGTAGAGAGAGGTAGTATGGGAGATGGTAGAGAGAAGAGAAGAGAGAGGAGAGGTATCTCTCCCTCTCTCTGGGAATCGGCGCACAGACGGCGGGCGGGGGGGCTGCGTAGCCGGCAGGTGAAATTTGCCCCCCCCCTTATAAATTTTTTTTAAAGGCTTTAAACCAAAAGCTTATAAGCATTTTTTAAAAGAATTGATATAGATATATTTTTTCAAGTTATTTTCATTTGGAAAAAGCTTGGAAAAAGGGAAAAAAACCCTGAAAAAATATATTATTTCTCTAAAAATTATATTCTTTCTTCTGGAATTTTTTCCCCTGAACCTTTTGGCTTTCCGCATTCTCGGGAAATCTTTTGACTTTCCGAATTCTGGAAAATCTTTTGACCTTTCGAATTCTGGAAACTTTTGACCTTTCATATTCCATTCTTTTTTTGTCTTTTCATTTTCCCAAAACTTTTGGCTTTCTGTATTCTGGGAAACCATTGGAATTCTGAAAAAAAAAATTACCATTTGTATTCTAAATGTGTTTGGGGTGAATTAACAATTTCAAAAAAATTCTAGAAAATTAGTGGAAAATTAGGCAAAGGATATTTTAATTTTTTGGAATATTTGGGATTGGTGATTGGCATGTGGTATGTTCATTTGAGCACTCGTGACCATTCAAATTCTCTTAAAAACCTATTTTTTGGTCCAAAAATTTAAGAAATCTATTAAAATTTTTAAAATTTCATTGGATTTGAGAATTGTCGGGCGAAATTGGAAATTTCGTGGACGATGGGATTCTCATGAGAAATTAGGAATATTCTAGAAATTATTTTTAGAGATCCTAGAAATTGGTGTTTTTTTAAAATATCAATAGAGTGCCATAAGATGGGTTTTGGTGGTTTTCAAAATTAACATATTTTGAGGCCCTATAAAATTAGAAAAAATTAGAAAAAAAATCATGGTAATTCTTTTTTCTCGAGAATTCTTATTTTCGAGGGATATTTGGTGTTATAGTACGTTTTTTATGTACTCACACTAAACAAATGCGGGTTATTCGCATATTATTAATGCGAGCATGACTTGTATTAATATTTTATTCGTTTGGATTTATTCTAGACGATGTTTTCATGATTTTTTAGCCAATGTCTAGGCACCAAATGCTAATTAAAGCATTTTTCTTATGTGCAGTTGTTTCTAGTGAATTAATTTGCTAGAACTTTTGGTCAAGCGGGGTCAAGAGAAAGGTGAAGAAAAGTTTAACCCAGATTCAAAGAGAACTCATTTACTATGGCTCATATTGACTTCTCGGTCAATGACAATGTCGATGACATGAGTGATCATCCCAACTCTAGAAGGGAAGATCATAAGTTCCATGAAGAAGAAGAGGAGGCGGTAGCAAAGAGCGAATTTTTGGAGGTGACACAACGTCTCGAGGCTACTATAACAAAGTGCCATGATGAGATGGAATCACTTAAGGTGCAGATTTTAACTCTGCAGAAAGCTCTTCTAGCCACCTCATCTATAGCTACCAAAGCAGTTGTTCCGTCTTTTTGCACCAAAGGTGTATGGCAAAAAGAAGAAGGAGAAGACACAAGAATGTGTGGATGCTTGGCTTAACAGGTGGAATACACACTTTGCTTTTCACCCTTTCACTGATGTGCAGAAATTGCAAATGGCACAGGGTTTATTAAAGGGGAAAGCTTTGACTTGGTGGAAGGATCTAAAAGAAGATTCTATTCCCACTACTTGGCTAGGATTTGAAGTTGCATTCAAGAAAGAATTTGTCCAACCAGAGGATGAATTCGAAGTTATTGCCAAGTTGGTTAAAATAGGCTAATCAGTCTTTTGATAATGTGCAAAAGTTTAAAAAGTTGGTTGCTAAAGCCAAGTCTGATGATCATACTTTGTGTGGTATTTTCATCAATGGATTATCTCGTGATTATCAATACGAGGTGAAGAATGAGGTGAAGAAGTGCAAAGTTAAAACAGCTGAAGATGCTATTTAGGCTGCTCAGGTTTTTCATAAGACAATGGTTGGCGCCAATTCATCAAAACCAGCGTCAAATGAAAAGAAACCCACTTTCACTTATTCAAATAGTGGACAAAAAAGAAAATTGGTTTTCACACCAAAACCAAAAATGGTGACAATGCCAACAAAAAACCAAAGTTTGTGAGTAAGGAAAAACTCACATGCTTTAAGTGCAAAGAGAAAGGGCATACAAAGAAATTTTGTCCTTTGAATGAAGCTACAACAACTTCGGCGCCTGTTCAAAAGGCAGCACCGAAAAAGTTTATTCCAAGGAAATCTGTTCGCATTACAGAACTTCAAGGTAAATTCTCTGAAGTTAATATTTCGCATCTTGAAGGAACCAAATGTTCAGATTGTACTTTCAATAAAGACGTTTATGGTCCAAACGAATTATTTCGTGTTTATGGATCAGTGAAAGGACATAAGGTTCATATTTTGTTTGATCGTGATAGTACTCACAATTTTATTGACAATATTATGGTACAAAAGATGAAGCTGGAAACCATGCAAAATGATCACATATACAAGGTCAAGATGGCTGGAGGACAAGTCCAATTTTGGGACAAGAAGGTGTCAAAATTACCATTAGACATCCAATTGTACTCAGATAGGCTTGATTTCCATGTCGTGAGCTTTGGTCATATGGATATAATTTTGGGAATGGAATCGTTTCATAACAAAAATAAGAATTTTTCTATCGATTGGGTCAAACATTTGATGTCTTTTCATCACAATGGAAGCCTTGTAACTCTTAAAGGAAACATTGTTGTACCCAAGGAAACGTTTATCAACAATGAGCTGGAATTAATGGACGATATTTTTAACTATGAACTTTTCCAGTTGGTTATGGATCCAGTGTCTTCGTATATTCATTTTGATGCAAACACTATTTCTTTAGATGTTTGGGAAAGTAAAGTGTTAAGTTCCATTAAAAGCGAATTTCAGGATGTATTTCCTGATGAATTGCCTCATGGATTACCTCCTAAACGAGAGGTGGACCATAAAATAGAGCTCGTACCAGGGGCAGAACCTGTTAGTATTCCTCCGTATCGGCTCAGATAATCTGAGGAGGATGAGGTAGCCAAACAACTAGCTGAATATTTGAGGATGGGTCAAATTAGACCAAGTAAGTCTCCTTGGGGTGCACCAGTTCTCCTGGTTAAGAAAAAGGATCAAGGTACCTGGAGGATGTGTATTGATTATAAACGTCTTAACAAGGTTACAATTAAAAATAGATACCCATTACCTAGATCAGATGATCTTATTGATAGGTTGCATGGAGCTAAGTATTTTACAAAGCTTGACTTACGAACAGGTTATCATCAGATCCGCATAGCAAAGGAAGATGTTCCTAAAACTACTTTTAGGACAAGATATGGCCATTATGAATTTTTAATGTTACCCTTTGGTCTCACTAATGCACCAGCAACTTTCCAACAGATGATGAATGATATATTTTGAGATCTGTTAGGAAAATGTGTGGTGGTTTTCTTAGATGATATTTTGATATACAACAAAACTTTGGATGAGCATGAGAGTCATCTTAAAGAGGTTCTAGGAAGGCTCAGGAAGAAAAAACTGTATTGTAAATTATCTAAGTGTGATTTCTTTAAAAAGAGATATCAACTTGACCACTAGACATCATACCTAGAGATATGGAACCTCGACAAGCTAGATGGTTAGAGAGGAAGATTGAACTAGATGAGTGTTGGGAGGCCTTACAACAAATGGGGAAGCTCGGAATGGCTTAAGTATAGATTTGGATCGGATCCAAAAGGTTTTGGAATGGCCAGTTCCGTGTACGGTCAAACAGCTAAGATCTTTCTTAGGTTTTGTGGTATTTCTTCGAAAATGTGTTAAAGATTATTCGAAGTTGACTGTACCTTTTACCAGCTTCTTAAAGGTAAAAATAAAAAGTCCAATTCTCCAATTGGTTGGAATGATAAGCTACATTGCCAGATCCTAGCAGACCTTACATTGTTGAGACTGATGCTAGTGATTTTACGGTAGGCGCAGCTTTATTCCAGGATGGGAAGCCTGTGGCCTTCGAGAGTAAGAAACTCAATGATGCACAGACTAGGTACCTAGTTCAGGAGAAAGAGTTGTATGCAATCATTTATGCTTTTGAAAGGCATGGAGACAGTATCTTTACGGGTCTCAGTTTATGGTCTTAACAGATCATCAATCTTACAGTATATTTGTGATCAACTGGACTTAAAAGGTAGAAAAGCAAGATGGGCTGAGTTGATGCAGGATTTTGATTTTATGATTAAATACAGAAAGGGTAGCTTAAATCTCATTGCTGATGCATTGAGTCGAATCGGTGAAGTTAATGAGCTTTGCTTCACTGAGATTACTTCTAACTTGTACGATTCACTTAGGGAAAAATGCAGCATAGATATTTTCTTTGGAAAATATTAGAATTTGGCAAAATCAGGGTCCAACTATGAAGTAGATCAAAACCTGGTGAAAGGAAAAGCCAACCAATTTTTTCTTCGGAATGGTCTTTTATTCCGAAATGATAAGGTTTGCATGCCGGATGTGCCAGAAATTAAGTTGAGGATCCTATTTGAGTGCCATGACGCACCATCGGCGGCGCGGCAGGACATCCTGGCATACAGCGTACCTTGGCTTTAGTTAGAAGAACATTTTATTGGCCAAAAATGAAAGATTTTATTCAGAGTTATGTGGTCCGATGTCATCAATGTCAAATAAACAAGGTTGAACACCTTAAATATGCTGGGTTATTACATCCTTTGGATATTCCGTCTAAAGTATTTCCATGGATTTTATTACGGGACTTCCACATACCAGCAGGGGTCACGATGCCATTTGGGTAGTCGTGGATAAATTGACAAAGATGGCTAGGTTTTTACCCACAAAAACAACAGTTAAAGCTTCGGAATTGGCGTACCAATTTGTCGAGCAACTATTTAGACTATATGGTCTACCTTCTGATATTGTGAGCGATCGGGACTCTAAGTTCACGGCTAATTTTTGGCAGGAAGTTTTCAAGAAATTGGAAACAACTTTAAGTATGAGTTCCTCTGATCATCCGCAGTCTGATGGGCAAACAGAGCGGGTGAATCATGTTGTAGAGGACATGCTTCGTGCATATGTCTCTGGAAAACCATCAAATTGGAAAAAGTATCTTCCACTGATGGAATTTGCCTATAACAGTTCTAAACATATGGCTACAGGTTTTAGTCCGTTCATGCTTATGTATGGGTATCAACCCAAAGCACCTACTATTGATGTTGGTCTTAAGGACATTGAGCTTAATGCATCGACGAGGGATTTCTTGCGTGATATGCAGGAAATGCTGATCGAAGCTCGGGATTCTATCAAGAGTGCTCAGGATAGAGCATGGTTTTATTCTGATAGAGGATGCTCATCTCGGTCTTTTGAACCAGGAGCGTTGGTTTATTTAAAAGTTCCTAAAGACTCTCTAACTTTAACAACGAGAAAATGCTCAAAATTATCTCCTAGATATTGTGGTCCATTTCGAGTTATTTGTCGAATTGGCACGGTTGCGTAGTATGAGCTAAAACTGCCTCCACATGTTAGAGTTCATCCAGTCTTTCATGTCAGTAGATTGAAAGAGAAGTTGGGAGGTGAGGATAACACAGTTACTCCTCAAGAACTCGTTGAAGTCGAAGATTTATCTTATGTTCCACATGAACATGAAAGAGTACTTGAATTCAGGGAAAGAAAACTTCGTAGTCGATTAATCCCTGAGGTTAAAATTTTGTGGAAAGATAGGGAAATAGAGGATTCGACTTGGGAGTCGGTTGAGAATGTTCAGCGCAAATTTGCTTCTTTTCATTGCAAGAGTGCAATGTTTTGAGAGAGGGGAAGTATGTTATGTACACATTATATGTGCATATACTAGGAGGCTAACCCACATTAGGCTTGTGAGCATGGGAGCATGGGAACAAGCTCTAGTGGAGCATGGGTTAGGAAGGGTTAAGGTTAGGGTCAGGCATCCAAGGGTCACACATGGGAAATGGAGAGTCAAGAGTCACTTGAGGGCCCTCCTATATAATAGGGGCATGGGGCACACTCAAGGGATGTTCTCTTGTGTAGAGGATTGTATCTACATTCTTGCCTTTTCACTATAGAGCTGAGTGCTATTGTATTGGAGTTATACCTCTTGGTGGTATGGGACACTAAGGTTAAGGTATGTGGTACTCCATTATATTTCATGTGTGCAACCCTTGGGCTCGGGGGTGGTAGAGTTTATGCCTGATTTATGCATGTTTATGCATGTTAATTATTTAGAGAGATCTTAGGGTTTTAACACAAGGCCCTCACAAAAGCGGAAAGGAACTAGAGCACAACAGAGCGGGAAGCTCTCTCTATGATTTATGCTATGAATAAGTTTCAACACTACCTCTTGGGAAACAAATTTATTTTCCATGTGGACCATCAAGCCCAGATTTATCAGGTGAACAAAGCCTTTTATGGTAGGAAAGATGGCAAGATGGATTCTTCTACTCTACATTAATTTGAGTTCACCATCCAACACACACTTGGAAAAGAGAACAGAGTAGTGGATTTTTTGTCCAGGCTGGGTTCTGGAGAACCGGCCCTAGATGGAGTGGATGATCAACTCCCGGATACCAACTTCTTCACAGTAGCAGTTTTGTAGGAGTGGAGAAGAATTGGTATTATGATATGATGCAGTTCCTAGAGGATGGAACATTCTTGGAAGGGTACACTACTGACAGAAAGAAGAGGATTGCCTTAAGAAGCATAAATTTCACCATGATTGCCAGATAACTGTATAAAAGAGGCATAGACTAGATTCTGCACAAGTGTGTCCCGAATCATAAGCAATAAGTGGTCTTAAGAGAAGCACACTGCGGCATCACAAGAGGACACATGGGCGGAGGAATCATAGCTCGAAAAATTTTGCAAGCAGACCTGTGGTGGCCAACGGTCATAAGGGATGCCAATAGTGAAGTAACGCAATGTGATGTTTATCTCGCAAATGGGTCAATTCGATGATTCTGATAGATTGCCCACTTTGCTATTGTTTCCATTTATGAAGTGGGGATTGGATTTCGCTAGACCAATCAAGCCACCCACGAAAGGCAGCAAGTGTAAATACATCATTGTGGCAAACTGATTACTTCACCAAGTGGCCGAAAGCTAAAGCTGTAAAGAGAAACTCTACAGAAGAGGTGGTGAAGTTCCTCTTCAAGGATATCATTGCTAGGCATGGTTTGCCGATGGAGATAGTCAGTGACCAGGGCACACACTTCATGAACAAAGTAATGAAAGAGTCAATGGAAAGATACCTTATCAATCACAAGAAGTCCTCAACTTATTACCCACAGTGCAATGGACAGGTGGAATCCACCAATAAGGTTCTGACCAAAATTCTAAAGAAGATCATAAATACCAACAAAAATTATTGGGACCATAAGCTAGATGCTGCCTTATGGGCATTCCGCACGTCATACAAAGTCTCAATGGGGAGCAAACACCATTCAAGCTGGTAACAGTTAAAGGCTTCAGGATGAGAAAATACATGGGCCAACCGGTGGTAGTAGTCACATTGGAAGAAGAACAAGTGGAGAACCAGTAGGCCGGTCAGGAGCATAAGTTGTGGCGTGATCACACTAGCAGAAATTAACGCGAAAAACCCAGAAAGCAACAAAGCTATGGAAGGAGTCCGTAAGGTTGGCTAGTCCGCAAGAGATCAGAATTCCGCAATCAAACAATGCCAGGTCAGTAAAGAAGTGAACAACCAAGTGTATGCCAACCAGATCCAAGTTAACAATGCAAATGGCCACGTTATTGGCATAAGTGACTGCATGGAGGACAGCTGTCACACTATCATTAAAACTCTACATGCAAATGCAACCGTAAGGTGAGGAGGCGGTGAGCAAAGTTTAATGCCTTTAAGCCAAGATGGTGGGAATGATACGAATCAATGGTCAAGTCACATCAAAAAGTGTGAAACCGAAAATGACAATGCCCCAAGAAAGGAAGGAAAGAGAAAAACGCATCGCAAAAAAGAGCACAAGGAGCCAAAACGCGCACATTCACTACCCGCTTTCTTGTCTTATGTTAAGCAATTGCTCAGTTGTTTGTTTGTATTGGTTCTGGAAGTAATACAAGAACAATGTTGTTTTTCCTTTCATCTCTGTGTAATTGCTGCAATGTGTTGAATAGGAATGTTGTAACTTTGTCCTAAGAAATATGTTGTGCACTTGAGAGAGAGAGAGAGAGAGAGAGAGAGAGTTATGTGGTGGTGTGAGAGCAGAGCGTGAGTGTGAGAAGTTCCAAGTTGAGCAGTGTTCTATGTGTCCCCATGACCACACTAGAGTTGGTGTTCAAATCCAGAAGCTCTGGTGGGTGGCTACATGTCTCCCATGACATTGCCTGACTGGTCCGTTACCCTGGACTGCTGTCTTGCCATTCCGCTGAGAGTGAAAGTAGCGAGAAACAATGACACGTGCGACGCGTGTGAGGACATTATGAGTGAATCCAATTAATTATGTTTGATGGATGGTTTATGTGTGAAGCATGGTAGTGTGAATGATTTCCATTTGTCAAAATTATTTTTGTGAGTGATTCCAAAGTAATGGTGATCTAACATTGTGGACTATGTTGAGTATAGATCATGAGTTCGGATCATGAGTAAGGTAGACATTGGACAATATTATCTAGTCGAGCACATGTGTGCTAAATATTTGATTTTGTATGGTTTGGCCCATTGTACATATGTTGGGCAAGGTTTATTTTTGATGAGATACTTTAAAAACATTGGACTATGGTTCAATTTTGTAGTAAAAGCCCAATTTTGGAAAAGCTGTGCTATTTATAGCTCCAAGAGCTAAATTTATGATAATATAATTTGAATACCACGTGTGGGAGTGGCGCCACACACGTCGATGAGATTGCACCCAATCTTGTGTTCTTTGATTTTTATGCTCTTGAGTTATGCTATGTTGTCTATGGTTGATTTCTTCTATTATTTAATTTGTGGAATATTTAAATCTCCTTGTACTATGGTCCACACACATCCTTGGGGGGGGGGATTGCACCCAATCTTGTGTTCTTTGATTTTTATGCTCTTGCGTTATGCTATGTTGTCTATGGTTTATTTCTTCTATTATTCAATTTGTGGAACATTCAAATCTCCTTGTACCATGGTCCTGACAGCAAGACACTCTCTCTTTAGGGGAGACAAGAGCAGTAGGGACGGTGTGCTGGAGCAAGACTCTCTTTCTTCAGGAGAGACGGGAGCAGGAGGGACGATGCGCTGGAGAGCAAGATGCGAGCAGGAGGGAGAAACGTGAGCAGGTAATTGGCGAGAAGGTACTAAGACAGGTGCAAGAACGTGGGCGTGCGTGCATTAAAGAGAATTCCATTTTTTTAAAATTCAAATCCACCGCACGTTTCCAGCTTTCTTTCCCCTCAAGTTTTTCCAAGTTCTCAACCTCCTCCTCCTCTTCCCGAACCTCCAAATCAATCCCACGTGGCACCTCTCCTTAAGATAATATAGAGAAGTTTTTCCAAGTTCCCAACCTCCTCCTTCTCTTCCCGAACCTCAAAGTCAATCCCACGTGGCAACTTCGTGAAAGCTCTCCTTAAGATATAAGAAGGCCTTGGATTTTTTTTGTGGTCTTGAACCCCGTACTTCTGGGGAGGAGAACTCGAAAAAACCATTTGTTGGTTGTAGGGTGGGCTAGGTTGCATCTGGGCGTGTTGCCCCCATCTAGTGGCTCATTTGTAGCTTACCTTTTTGTAAGTAGAACTTCATTAGAACATATGTTGTGAACTTGACCTTATTGTATGTTTCTAAGGATGGCTTCCCATGACCACGACTTTGAACAAAAGGGTCCATGAAGCCATCTCGTGTTCCTACACTCAAATTTCAATTTTACTTAGAGCTGAGGCTATGCCTCAAGAATAACTTACATGTCCGTCCGCCACCTCATTGGGACGTGTGCTCTGCCCGCCATTTGGTGAACCTCATCATTTCTACCCATGAGCAGTAGTGTGAGAGAGAGAGAAGAGATTCAGATAACAAGCCAACAGACCAAAACAAGGAGAAGAGAACCCAGCTGTTGCTGGGAGATCGCAGACAGAGAGAGGAGCGAGTGGTGAGCGACGAATTGATGAACGCGAGAGGTATAGCAAGGCCGCTGAGCCATGTCCCAGCTGCTGGATTAGATGTTCATGATTGGGAGCTCAGACCTGGAGGTATGCTTGTGCAGAGAAGAGACCCTTCCTCGGATTCGTCGCCATCTTCAGGTCCCCTTCTCAAACTCAAGGTTTCCTACGGCCTGCGCCAGCATGACATTACGATCCCTTCGGAAGCCACATTCGGTAAAACCTAACGCTAGCTGAAATTACCCTCAACCCTAACCCTAACTACTAATGCTCCGTAACCCTAACATGCTTGTTTCACAACCCTAATCCTAATTAGTAATGCTTGTTTATTACCCCTAGCCTTAACGCTAACTGTTGATGCTTGCCTAACCCTAATAAGTAACTTGCTTTTTCAACCATTGATCATACTTTCTTGTTATATCAAATTGATCATCACTCTACCTCTATCTGGCACAATTGCTTTTTAACCCTAATCCCAGCTTCTCAATCCAGAACACTTGTTTATTATGCTTGTTTCTTAACCACTGTTCATGCTTGCAACCCTAACCGGTTCCATCATGCTTGCTCCTTAGCCTTAAACCTTGTTTGTCATTTGAATTGACAGTTTTTGCTGTGGATCTGGGTACCCTTGGCATCTGCTAAACCCCCCCTCTTTGCATTGGCAGGTGAGTTGAAGTGGATTCTGGCCCCATTGACTGGTCTGCACCCACGAGAACAACGGCTTCTTTTTCGTGGTAAAGAGAGGGAAGATGCAGATTACTTGCATATAGCTGGTGTTGATGACAAGTCCAAAATCAGTCTAGTGGAGGATCCAGCAAGCAAAGAGAAGAAATGGGAGGAAATGAAGTGGAATGAGAACATTGCAAGAGCGTGTCATGCTGTAGCACAGATAAGAGAAGAGGTTGACAAGCTTGCTGGACAGGTGAATGAATTGCCTTTCTGTATTAGCAAACGTTTTCCTTTTTCAGTTTAAGTTGTAGACATTGATCTTCCCACACTTTTATGCGGATTGGAGGAGTTGTTTTTACGCATTGAATTGGCAGTTCTTTCCCTCCTAGTATGGGGGGTGTTTCTGGGGAGGGGTTAAAGTTTGATCTCTCAGGATACGGTAAATGGGGGCATGAATTGGAAAATGCTTTTTCTTTTTCTCACAGATTACTTCTTTGGAGACGACAGTTAATGGCGGGATCAGAATTGCAGAGAACCAATTCTCTATGCTGTCAGAACTACTGATGAGGCAGCTACTGAAGTTGGATAGCATAGAGGCAGAAGGGGAGGCCAAAGTGCATAGAAAAATTGAGGTAAGTATTACTGATGACAAGCTAGTGTTTATAGCTGAAGTGCATGATTTTTCCGTTGATACGAGTTATGCAAGCTCTGGAACTCATGCGTTCTCCTATCGGAGCTGACGAGTGTCTGAATGGGCCATACATATGCTTAGGTACCTCGACATCATTACCAAATGTTGTCCTGTTGAGGCCTTATGGTGGCCTATGGAGGTAAGATGATTTGTAGATGGCTTAAGAAGGTTTGGCACATTGCCAAATAGGCTACATGCTTGTATGTACTGAAATCCTTACACTAGGCCAATGCACTCCAAGACATTGTGTCCCCTAATTTAAGATGTAGGTATAAATTCATTCTAATGTTGAAGGGAGTACTCTTTGTTCTTATTGTTGGGGTTGATCCCAAGTGGCATGTATCTTTTGTTGCATTTTAATGATGCTGTTGGAATGTGAGCATTATCTAGAATGTGTACACCATGTCTAAATGCGCAAACTATGCTTAGGGTTGAGCGAAGGGATATAGCCTATTGTGAGCTCTTTTTTGTTAAAGGGATAGTAAAGTGGCTGTGAGGGAACTAGTGGATAGCACATGGTGTTTAGGTATGCACTTTCATGTGAGGGTTGGGTAGGAGAGCAAAGGAGCAAACAAGACCAAGTCAAAGCATCGATGATGACAATTTGTATCAAATTGTTCGATTTCAGTCCGCATCTTGGGGCCAGTAGAAAGTCCTTCGACCAAGTGCAATGCCTTTTAATTTCGAGGATATTCAGCACAATGATTTTCATGACATTCAAATTAAACTTTCTCTTGCCTCGTTGCGTACCTGATACATTGCTTCCAATGTGTCCCATGCAAGCTTCGATGTCTTGCAAGATCCCCTTGTCTTTGCCTTTGCCTTTGCCTTTGCCCTTGCCTTGGCTTACAAAAGCCGAGTCCTTTTTGTTTTGCTTGCGAGTAAGGCACTTATCATGAAGAAGACCCATAGTCTCTTCAAAGGAAGGGAAAGGAACTCGAAGAAAGATGTTATCTTTGAACGATTCAAAAGAAGAAGGCAATTTACCAAGTAGCTTGTGGACCGGATTGCTTACCAATGTACCAAACTCTTCAAGTTGCCGCTTGATTCGATTGAATTCTCCAAGCTTCTCCACTATGTTGTCGGATTCAGAGATAGAAAGCTTAGCCAAATCTTCTTCCAACTTAGCCATCTTAACCGTTGAAAGTCTTCCATATTGCATTTGTATAGCGTGCCATAATTGTTGAGCCATACTCCTTGTAGAGAGAAATTGAGACACAACCGATGTAGACATGCCATGCACAAGTAAAGCTTTGGCCCGTGCATCCATATAGGTTTGATATTGAGAAGGCACCATATGAGGAGAAGTGATTATAGACCACACCCCGGTGCTTTCCAAAAGAAGTTGCATAAACAAGGACCAAGTGTGGTAGTTGTTTGGGGTAAGCTTTTGTGAATCGGAAAGACTTGGAAGGCTCAAAGATTGAGTGAATGGGTTAAAGGGCTGATATGATTGAGTGGGAAGAGGAGTAGTAGTGGAAGTAGTAGAAGAAGGAATCATAGTAGATGAAGTTGCCATAAAAGGCATAGATGATGTAGGGGGATATACCATAGAGGGCATAGAAGTATGTGGATAGGAAGGCATAAAGGACAAAGAAGAAAGAGTGTATGGATCCGTAGAAGGTAATGGATACGACGGAAAAGAGAAAGTAGAAGCACCTACCGAAGAAGGAATTGCACCAACTTCCGTTGTAGTAGTTGCCGGTCCAACCGTCGTAGGAGATGTAGGATCCATAGTATCTTCAAGTTTGCCTTTGTCTTTTGGAGTAGAGGACTTCCGAGATCCCATAGGGAGTGGAGGGTGGGAAAACACAAGGGAAGAAGTGTCGTACCTCCAAAAAACGCAGCCAATAGATGGGCTGTCCACTAAGGAAGTATCTCCAAAATATGCACAAAGTGCAAAAAACGCAGCCACACAAGATACAATGGTGTGGGGGCCATGGGGCCATTTTATATGGCCCCAAACATGCAGTCGGCCTGTAGAAAAGGCAGCCGACTGGACCTAAATGTCCACGACCAGCTCCATCCACCAGTCGGCCAGCTGTACACAGTCGGCCGACATACATGAGAGGTCGGGGATGAGAAGGAGCAGTCGGCCAGCATCCAGGACATCCTGACCAGCAGTCGACCAGTGTCTGGATCAGCCAGGGTGCAAAGAACTGCCCCCCACACCTGGTAAAACTAGGGAAAAAATGGGGAAAAATACGGGGAGAGGAAAAATGAGAAAACACCTACAAAGGGCGGGCACACCCACAACAGAGGCCCTGGTGTTTGATAAAGACAAGAGATGACTTCTAACACCGAAGGGCCTATGAGACCAAAGTAATACAATGGTACCATGGATATACTTAGCCATGGAAAGCTGAAAGAAAAAGTAAAATGAAAACATCTGACAGAACATGTGATCAACAGATGATCTTGTGTAAAGTGAGATATACTCTGATCAGTTAATGTCGATACCCGCCTCGGCCAGAACCGATCTGATGGTGGAGTGAATGTCAGGCCTCTGTGATGGGAGCGTGACATGTCGGCAGAGAACCTCACGAATCTATCTCTGTGTGGTGGAGGGTCTTGATGCTCTGGGTCGGGGATGTCTGGCTCGCAGAATGGATCGTGCTCTCTCACTAAGAACTCCTCTAGGGCGTGGGTACGGGTAGTGGGCTCTGATGTCGTAGTAGAGGAACTGTTGTGGGCAATGGATTCCGATGTGGATGTATGTGCCACAAAGAAATCTGGGATGGTTCTCTGTGAGGTGTCCTGTCGGAGCTGGGGCTGTTTGCATGCTGCCTCAACACTACATCCCTGTGTCGTCTGAGCTCCATCAAGTACATGCCCAAGCCGGGCAACTGAGCATATAATGGGCCTCATCTTGTACTGCTCCTGTGATGCATACTGTGCATGTCCTCTCCTCATGTGGGATATCCTCAGCTCTGTCAGTCTCTACTCTGAGGCGGTGGGAGGATACCCTGAGCTGGCCGATCGTGATACGCATGGCATGTGACATGTGAAAAGATGCAGGGG
Source organism: Cibotium barometz (assembly GCF_041138505.1). Lineage (NCBI taxonomy): Eukaryota > Viridiplantae > Streptophyta > Polypodiopsida > Cyatheales > Cibotiaceae > Cibotium > Cibotium barometz. The sequence goes on from NC_141058.1 coordinate 26,572,265, forward strand.
AGAAGAGAGCTTGAGCTCTTGCAAGCACACACACACTCACAAAACCCTAAAAGAGAACACACAAGGTGAGAGATTGAAAATCTTCTTCTTCTTCACAGAACACTCAACACACCATATACAAAGATAAGAGTATACACCATATGAAAAGGTACTCAACCAAATACATACTAGGGTTCTCTATAGTGTGAACCCAACTAAATGAGCTGGCGCTATAACTATGCCAGTCTCTAGAATGGCTGTCACACAGCCTGTCATCCCACTGGCCGCATATCACCCATGATCTCACCAACCATGCCAGTGGTGTAAGTGTGGGGCCTATCTCCCAGGCGGGTCATCAGTGTCCACCACCTCACTAGATGAGCTCGATATCTCAACACTTCCCCTCGAGCTCAACTCCATCTCATGTACACCAAGCGAAGCCCTGAATTTGCGGAGCTTCACTGTACCCAATGCTTTGGTGAAGATGTCAGCGACCTGATCTTGTGTGCTGACATAAACAAGGTCAACGTCTCCTGCCAAAACCTTCTCTCTGACAAAATGGTAGTGGACCTCTATATGCTTTGTGCGAGCATGAAAAACTAGGTTCCTGGTGGCCAACTGTATACTGCTAATGTTGTCACAGAAAATGACAACTTATCTATCCACTGATAGACCCAAATCTGCAAGTAGCTTTCTCAACCAAGCTATCTCACATGCTGCCATAGCAGCACCTCTGTGCTTGGCCTCTGTACTGGATAGAGTAACCGTAGGCTGCTTCTTGCTGCTCCAAGTCACAGCAGCACTTCCCAAAGAAAACATGAAGCCACTAGTAGATCTTCTATTTGAGATACTACCAGCCCAATCAGCATCTGTGTACCCATGTACACATATCTCTGTCCCAGTTTCATAAAATAGTCCACAATGCAAAGTAGACCTCACATACCTCAGTATGCGTCTCAATGCATCCAAATGCGGCTTCCGAGGAACCTACATAAACTGACTCACCAACCCAACAGCATAGCTCAAATTTGGCCTGGTGATCGTCATGTAGATCAAGCTTCCTACTATGCGCCTATACATAGTAGGATCCTCCAAAATCTCTCCTGAATCTGCACTCAACTTGCCATTTTGATCCAATGGCACCATCTGTCAGAGTCATAGGTCTAGGTAGAGGAGCATGTATGTGTGTGAACCTGTCATATGCATGGAAACTAGCAACATACATTAGAGTTTGTTGTGGCTAGTTGGGGAATGACAGTGTACAAAGCAGAAGCGGGTGGCAGAGCACAAAGCAGATGTGGATGGCGGCGCTCAAGGTGGTGGGGGATGGAGGTGCACAGGGCAGAGCCGGGTGGCACAATACAGAGCACAGGGGGAGGTGGTGCACAGGACAGTGGCAGGCAGCGCAATGCTGTGCAGAAGCCCCTATCACAACAATGTCAAGGAGCAAGGAGTTGGCATGCCAAAGACACACACACACACACACACACACACAGAGGGAGAGAGAGAGAGAGAGAGAGAGAGAGAGCTTTTGACAAAGTATGTATGCTGCAGGTACGAAGAATTCAAGGCCTTACTGATAGGGTGGATAGTTTAAAGGTCCAGAACAATAATCCTCTCCGTACCAACACGGTTGTGGTTACTACTCAATGGGAAACCTTTGACACAGGTGTTGGTAGCCTCTCTGCACCTCCACCTTCAGGATCATCAAATATGACTACGAATTGGGAGCTTTTTGACTAGGGCTTATGGCAGTGGTTGAGGGTTTACATACTGTTAGCTTTTTGACTCATGGCAATTGTCGTGATCTGAGACATGAGGCAATCAGGGTCGCTTTTCAGAAACATTTCATTTATGTGTATCACCATTGCTTTTTTTTGAAATGCATTCTTTCATCCGAGTAATATCTTAAGACCATCATAGCATGACATTAGTACATAATATTTTGAGCCATTGGGCTTTGTAACACTTGACATCTTTGTAATTGGCATCATCAGAATTGTGCTCAATTGTTTTTAAGCCTGATATTTTGTGGAGACAGGAAGCTTATTCACTACTTCTGCTTGTGATGTATTACTAAATTATTCACAACTATTTACAACTACTGATTGTGATGTATTAATAAGTTCAGCCTATGGAGGTTCAAACAGAGCCATGGTAGAAAATGTGCGTGCAGTAAAAGAGAGTTAAAGACTCAATACTCGAGTGACTCAAACAGAGCCATGGTAGAAAATGTGCGTGCAGTAAAAGAGAGTTAAAGACTCAATACTCGCGTGCACAACATAATGATGTAATTTTTATATTGATTCAGCCCAAGTACAATATCTTTACAGGTATTAAGGTCCCAACAAACCCCCTTTTTGAGATGGGTGGAGTTATGAGAAATATCCTTTATACTTACGGTGATATGGACTCGCTGGACCACATGATGCAAAAGATCACAGTGGTTATACTTGGCGTGATACAATAGATGACAATCGAGCTTGCAAATGGAGCTTGACTACACACGACTCTTCAATCTCCAAAACTATTCTACTTGGCTCAAAGTAGGGTTTGAAGAAAGGAGAAACATCCACACACAAATGGATACAATAAGATTTTGGGAGACATCCTAGGCAGGGAATCCATTATTGACGCAACACATGAAAATGATTTGTTTAGAAAGCCCAATTAGTATCTATCTCAGAAAGAGAGAGATTAGCCACTGCAGTTTAGGCTTTTTTTTGGTATTGTCAACTACTTTGGTGCATCTTCAGGATCTTCTTTTGTTGCCACAAGGTTGGTGTGATTTTGCTCCTATTCTCTTGCCATCAGCTTATAGCATCTTTCTTCGATGTGTCCCAGCTTCTTGCAAGATGTACACTTGATTGCTTTTCCCTTGGGTTTACCTTTCATTTTGGAAAAGTAGCCCCTCTCTAGCCACCACGTCATCATATGGCATCTCTTTGGACATCCGAATCTCTTTATACTTTTCCATCTCTTCCAAGCCAAAAAAGAGTATTACTTTCTTGTCATCCTCATCCATCTTGGCCCTTAAAGCAGCTAGTTGTTGGACGGGAGAACCTATGGTGCTGAGGTCCTCTTGCAATGTGATGTTTTTCATTTTTAAACCATAATACTTTTGCTTTAGAAACACCTTTGAATTGTTGATATTGTTCTTGAACAGATTTTCAAGATTGTCTCATACCTGTTTCACAGTCTTGTCAAAGTCAACATGATGAATGAGATTGTCGGTAAGCCCTAGTGATGAGTACTAGTGCTCGGTCATTCTTCTTTGTCCAGGCTCTCATTGTAGGTGCTGAAGATGCACCTTCAAGCTTTTATTCTGTGTTGTTGACAACACTCTAGACTCCATCTCTCATGAGCACTAGTCTAACTTTTGTCTGGCATGCTAGAAAATGATTGCCACATAATTTCTTGAATGTGGTTGTTGATCTAGGAAGGTCCATGACTATGGACGGTGAAACTTAGTGAGATACACCGTACTGAGGAGCGACTCAACCAAGGAGTTGTCAGGAGAGGTTCAATTGTAGAGTTGCATAGGTGCCGGTAGCAATAGTAGCATCAGCATTAGCATTAGTAGCATCAACAGTTAGCAGAGCGAGCTAGAGGTGAGTGGGACAGATGACATGGATCCACTTCTAGGAAAATAGAGGAAATAGAGAATTGCAAGAAAATAGATTATTCAACCCAATCAACTCATCCAAAATCACAAATTCAATATATTTAAGAATTGAATAAATAACAAGTAAAATACTTAGCACAAGATAACGACGACTGAACATTTTGTGCAATCATTCATCCTCGTATGCCTATATATGAGTATTTACGTAATTCTTTTATTCCAAAATAGACCATAGCTTCCAAAAATATAAAAAGGTGCTTTTACTTGCACGGCACTCTCTTTTGCTCAAAATAGAGTGTCCAAAAATTAAGGCTAGGGTTAAAGCGTATCACATTTTACAAAAGTATTAAAGTTCAAGTCTAAGCTTGATAAATAAAAGCTTTCCAAAATAAAGTAAAATGTGCGCAAGCTAGCACATGTATATACAAAGCTTGTTTAAAAAAATATGTGCCAATAAATAATATTATGTGTATTCTCCTCAATCTTTTGAATTCTCTTTACCTATATAATAACCAATAACAAATTGGTAAATAAATATTTCATAAGTATACAAACTATCACTACACACATGTTTGTGTCACCAATTTGGTCCCTCCACCGATCTTGACCAGTGTTTCACACACTGATTGAAGCCAAGGCGTGAACGAGAATTTTCCACAGAAGAAAGCTGAAGCATTCACTGGCAAAGTTTGGCTTGAAAGATGGCTGCAAAACATGAGCAATATGGGATTTTTATCTATAAGTTTGTATGTTCCCACATCGTTAAAGACATGTTGGACATATTATTATTTTGGGCGTCAATAGGTGGACAAAAGGAGGCACCTAGAGCAAACTTGGGCTATAAGCCTAGGAAAAGTACATAAGTTGATATTTTTGGGACTTCTTGTCACTTTTGGCAGCAAGGGGAAAAAGCACATCTACTTTTGGGTTGGTCGACTCTATAAAAGCTTGGAGAAGCTTGAGGCGTGATCATAACTCCTGGGCGACAGCAACATGTTCTCTCTCTCTCTCTCTCTCTCTCTCTCTCTCTCTCTCTCAGTTTGGCCGTACAACAGGGGTTCTTCAAGCGCTTTCCTCTCACTCTCATACGCTTGTCGTACAGCTCTACACAGCAACAATGTTCTCTTGTGTGCTATCCGTACAGCATCCTCCCTTGAGGGTTGGCCGTACAGCAGTATCATCAAGCGCCTCTTCTCTCTTTGATTCGATGGCCGTACAGGTGGGCAGCAACCTCTTCTCGTCTCCTGATTTGTTGATCGTACCTTAGCAAGTCCTCCTCTCTCATCTGGCCGTACAATAGGTGCAGCTCTTTTATGCGTCGGCCATACAGTACAACAGCATTCGCCCAGCATGTTCTCTCTTGGGTGTTGGTAGTACAACAAGACAACACTTTTCTCTCTTCATCACCCTTATGGGGCTGTTTTTGGGAGGAATCTGGGAAAGTTTTGAGAGCTCTTCTGGGGCTATTTTGGAGGAGTCTGGGACAGTTATGAGAGATCTTTTGGGATTGATTTGAGACTCCATTTTAGGGGCTATTTGGCCATGGAGTTCGGGGCTGTATTTGGCACCGTATTGGGCTACTGTTGCGAGGCTAATTTGTATTAGTTTATGGTGCTGATTGGTGTTGAGCTTTGTGGAAAATCTGGTGCAGGGTTGCACCTGCACCTTGGTCTTTTTGTAACAGTTTATTCTTTGAATAAAGAAGTTCCTATAGAGGGCCGACCCTTATACGGCTCAGTGCTGTGTTATTTTGGAGTTGTTTTTGGTTCTTCCACTACATCCTTAAGTTTGTTTTAGTATTGTGCTGGTTGTCGGTGTCCCGAGTGTTCCGAGGTTTGGTTTCATTGGACTAGATTGGTTTCATTGTTATGTATTAGAGAACAGCTTCTTGCCTATTCTATCTAGGAAGACGATCGTACATATATGGACAAGACCCAAAGTTTCGAGGAACACAAGGAGAGGATTAAAACTCTCGAGCACATGGGTGAGAAGTACATCAAGATCATCGATGCACAGTTTTACCATCATAGCTCTTTGACGAGGCAACTTCGTTAAGAGCTTCAGGAAAAGAATGCAGATTTGAAGATGTACCGCGAAGACCCTTATGTGAGGATAGTTATGGAAAGCAAAACGTTTATGGAGTCCAATGCTATAGATGTTTTCCTAGACTTGACATCAATGCTGGAAATAAATCCCCGGAAGTTAACTTTTCACTATCTTCTTTAGGAAGGGGATATTATCCTTGATGCATGGGGCAAGTATCAGGTAAAGCAAGATCTAGGGTTGGCTGAACCTCATCAGTCATTGGTTGCTGAGGAAGCTATATTCTGCCTGAAATAGAAAGATGGCTCCTGTTTCCTGCCTATTGTTCGAGGTGGAGACAAACATTATTTTAGGGAGGCAATGACTCAGAAGATTTCTTGGAAAGAGCACAACGAACGGAAGACGCAAGCTCCTCTCATAGAATATAGACTAATGACTTGTTGTACCAAGCCCGATTGTTTTGGGAGCCAGTGTTCCTGCCACAAAAAGAACAAAAATTTGGAGGATATTTTGACACTATTTTGGGTGTTGTGAATTTTGGTTTTCTCCTCGATATTTATGGGTTTTTGTCCCATAAATTTTGATTGTGCATACATATACTGGTGACATGCTTTTTATAAAGATAAGTTTTATGTTTAATGCTTTTATTTTGCCAATATTTAGAATTTTGTACATGTTAAACTCCCTTGTTGATGCAAGTGGAGAGTGTTTCTCATATCTATCTTGAGATGTGTTTCAGGAAAGTTAATTTTTCTAGAAAGTGTTTTCTTTGGAAACCATTCTGATTCTGGAAAAAGCTTCTCTATGGTTTTGATGAATAGTTTATGGTTTTGGTCTTGTGTATTGGAGGCTCCTAGTAGTATGGGATGCTAGAATTGTCCCCTATACAAGGATCTCATATGCATAGTATTCTAGTGGTATGGGACGCTAGAATATATTGCATACGAGGTTACAAAACTATGAATTATTTATCAGTAACATGGACTAGTTGATTCTAGAATATGAGTTGTTTAAAGCCAACATGGCAAGTATTCTGCGCTTATATGGTTGGTTAAAGATATGTAGGGCTGTCCTGGACAACAATGTGCCGGTTGAGCTTCCTTGGCTTGTGTGAACATGTGCTTGTTTTGGCACGGCTGTGCGGAGAAGGAATTTCTCACATAGATCATGCCATGGCACATCTCTTTTCCATATATGTGGATGGATCCCTAGGAAGGACTTTGGTGTGTATAAAAAACAATGACTTTTGAAAATCAAAGATTTGCTTGATAAACATAGTGGCAGCTTGATGAGAAGCCAATGTTTTCTTACAAGAAGGTAAGAAATAAGCTTGCTTAAAAGGTCTACTATAGTCCAAATCATGTCATTATGATTGGATGTAGTAGACAAACCTGTAATGAAATCCATTGATATTTGTTCCAAGTATCATTAGGGATTGGTAGAGGTGTAAGAAGTCCTTGGGTCTTACCTTTGTAGCTTTTAATTTTTGATAAATAGAACATTTGGTGATTAATTTTGCTACATCTTGTTTAAGATAAGGCCAAAAGAATTCTCTAGAGACTAATTGTAAAGTAGTTGAAACACCTCGATGACCCATGTATGGCGGTTGATGCATTTCCTCCAGACACAATTTCTTCTAGAAGAAAAGGTAACCATCATGGCATGAATAATCACCAAAAGGGTTTCAATTATTGTCTCTAAGCTTATTTTAACACTAGAAAAGTTTAGGTCAACGTCATAGGATTCTCTCATAGGAATCAAAGGTTCACTCTGAAGAATGACAAAAATGTTGTGAACACTAGGATGTCTACTTAAAACATCTGCCCACAACATTTTCTTTGCCTGATTGATATTGAATCATGGACTGAAAACTCTAGATAAATGAATCCCATTTGATATGTTGGTCAGAAATCAATGGTTGGGTCAACAAATGATGAATGCTCTGTTGGTTTGTCTTGATTAAAAATTAAGATCCCATTAAATAATATTTCCAAAGTCTTAAAGTACAACATCAGCTAATTCCTTGTCACATGTACTATAATGTCTTTCTGCTGGTTTAAGCTTACGGTTCTCATAAGCAATGGGATGTCCATCTTGCACATGAGAACATCACCAAAACCATGTCCACTTGCATCAGTATAACTACAACAATGAATGGTCGTTGCAAAACTGGTAATGTAACAACTGGTGCATGAGTTAATGCTTTCTTAAACTCAGAGAAGGAATGGTCCTATTTACTAGTCTAATAAAAATTTCTAGCTTTTTTAAGGAGTTCGGTTAAAGAATGTGTAATATATGCAAAATTTTTAACGAACTTCCTATAGTGGCTGCACAATCTAAGAAAAGATCAAAGTTCATGAATATCATGTTTCGTCTTCAAAGAATTTTCTCTTTTAAGAACTGACATAGAGCTGATTCTCTTGAAGAAGTGAACACATTTTCTAAATGTTGTTCGTGCTCTTGACGATTCTTACTGAAAACTAAGATATCATCAAAAAACACTACAATAAAATTTTTGTGTTTTAAGAATATTCTATTCATCATTTTGTTGAAAATACAGTTGGAGCATTAGTCAAACCAACTGGCATAACTAAAAACTCATAATGACCGGTTCGAGTTCTAAAAGCAATCTTGAAAACATCTTCTTCATCTATGCGAATTTGGTGGTAACTAGACTTTAGATCAATCTTGCTAAAAACTTATACTTCCTTGAGCTTGTCTAGAAAGTCATCCACTAGTGGTATCGGATATCGGTTCTTGATAGTAATCTTGTTTAAAGCATGATAATCAATACACATTCGATATGTCTCATTCTTCTTTTTAACGAGAAGAACTGGAGCACCAAATTGAGAATTGCTAGGTCTAATCAATTCTTTCTCTAACAATTCTTCAACTTGTCTTTAAATCTCTTTTTGCTCAACCATGTTGACTTGATAAGGAGCTTTACATGGCGAAGAGTTTCCAAAGATTATTTCAATTTTATGATCTTCTAGACAAAATTTGGGTAAGCCAAGAGGTAGGTCATCTATAAAGGAGTTAGAGAAAGTTAGAAATAAAACGATCATGAGACATTTGGTTTAGAGTCAGCCTGAGCACTAAGTTGATTGACAAGAATAAAAAATGTCTTCTCCTTTTTCCTTACAATTCTTTTTACTTGGGTATGAGTTAAAAGTGGACCTAAGTCACCCTTAGTCTGACCTTGGAGACAAATTTCTTTGTCATCTTTCATTAACCATATTGTATGGGTGTCATAATCAATCTGGGGATTATGTTCATGTATCCATGGCATTCCTAAGATAACATCAACACCTTGTGAAGGAGCAACTAGAAATGTTTTCTTTTCTTTGAGTGAATCCATTTCCAATTCTAGGTGCTTAACTTTTTAGTGCAATTGTACTTAGTGCCTTGAAATGCAGCTTTTACTTTATAAGTAGAGTATGATGTATCTAGGTTAAGTGCTTTCAATGCCTTTTCAGAAATGAAGTCATGTAAACTACCATCATTATGCAAAATAGAAATTGGTTTTCCTTTTATTTTCCCTTGAATTCTCAAAAAATCGTGAATTGAAATCTTACCTTCATTCGAATAGCCAGCATTGGAACTACCCTCTTGCTTCAAAGAATCATCATCGTTCTTTTCAATAACATTTAGATGAGCCACAAGTGCAGAGTTCTTCTTCTTATCTGGACAGTCTAGTGCAAGGTGACCTTCCTTGTGACATCTATAACACTTGACGATACGATTCTTCAGCTAACCATTTGAGGTGTCCCAAGGAAGGTAGAAAGTGTTTCTTTAAAAGATGCAAGGTGACATAAAGGGTCCCATCGTGACAAGCTTTAGCCTTGTATTGAGAAGGTAGAAAGTGCTTCTTTAAAAGTTTCCAGAACTCCTTCCATGTTGTAGGTCGATGTTTACTTTGCTTGATCACATTCTACCATAAAGCAACACTTTCAATGAAATTATTACAAGCATAATTAATCGTCCTTTTTTGGAGAATTTTTTACCTAAAAAATAATCGATTGATTGAGCCATGCAATGAGTACTCGTGTATCTTTCTTGCCGTTATAGTTTTAGAAAGTGAACGCCTTTCGGCTAATTTGTGAATCTTTTCGAGAACTCTGAGAACACAAAGTACTTTGACAATGTGCCTAACATGATCACTTTCCTCCTTGTCAAAGTCAGAAGAGTCATGCTTATGCTTAGAACGCTTCACATGTTGCTCTAGCTTCTTGCATCAGAGTTCATGCTCACTTGTAATTTGCTCTTGAAGCGCAAAAATTTTCTCTTGCATAGTGGTTTATGTAGGTAGATTGGCCATTGCAAATAAATAAATAAATAAAGTATAAATTTATGATGCAGATAAATAAATAAAAATGAGAAACTTAGCTCTTGAACCGTGTGAATTCGGATTTGAAATTTATCAAAAGGTTGATCTTAGCACTGTTCTTTTACTCCAATTCGGAATGAATCTCGAGCATGGTCAAGAAGCTTGAGTTTCGGTCGACTTTGGTAAGACTTTTAAAGCCACTTCAAATTTGTTGAGTATCCAAAAATCCTACTGAAGCTTGATATGATAAAGAAATCGACGTCAAATATAACACCTCCAAAAAATTTCAGTTTTTTATTCCCTTTGATGATGCCCAAAATTTTTGATTGAAAGAGACCTTCCAATTTTTGAAAGGAGAAATATAAGCTTTTTCTGTAATTTCCAGTAAATTCAACAAACCTGAATTTTTCCTTTTTGTAAAACTCCCTCTCTTTTGACTATGAAGGGTTTTTGCGCTTTATAAGATATAGGTCTTGGTGAAGGCTTTTATCAAATCCTCTGAGGATTATAAGCTTTTTCTTGAAAGCTTATATTTAAGACAAGCTTTAAAACCTTTAAGACTTAAAGGTTATTGCCATATATATAGGCAGTGATGTGTGTGAACACACTTAGGACCGCCAGGGTACTTTTTCCCTTCTTAGGAGGTTTTTTTTCCCGGCTTGTATATATGCCCATCATTCTAGGGCTAACTTATCTTTGTACATTGACACAATCTAATACACTGTGTGTTGTGTGCATTCTTGCTTCTTCTTCTCCAAGTTTTGTGTGCTTTTTTGCAACCCTAATTCTAACAATTGGTATCAGAGCAGGCATCGGCTCCCAGGGCTATGCCGCTAGCACCCTCCGACTCACGTTCTTCGATTGAGGTGAGCTTTCACGAGACGAGCGCTTGCAAGTCCCTATACTCTGCAGAGATGAGCCCGACGGGCTTTGTGTTCTCAGAAATTGCATCTGAGGTCGTTTCGGGCTCCGTTTTTGCATTACAAGTTCTGTGTACAGGTATTTTCGTCATTTTGTGCAGAAATTTTGATAGTGCAATTTTCTACAAAACAGGCATACATATTCTATTGTGGACCGTGCTACATAGCACAAGTTGTTTTCTGTTCAGTCTTTGCTTCATATTACAGGTAGCTTTTGCATCAGTTTCAGTCACTGGGGCCATGGCTGATAACAGCAATGATGTATTTCGCATGTTGTCTGCTGATGACAAATTGGATGGAGACAGTAACTATCCACTTTGAGCATACATGATGCAGCATGTTTTGGTTGCAAAAGAAGTGTGGAACATTGTGCAGGGTATGGACGTACGTCCAGGTTCTGTGGATGTAGGATCTGTTGAGGATGTTGCAGGTTCTAGCAGCTCTACTGTTGCTACTGTTTTACCCACTGCTGAACAAGCTTGTTGGGATGGTAAAGATGCGCAGGCTCATGCCTTGATTTCACTTTCTGTCAAACGTAACATCACTCCACATATTCGTTCAGCTAAAACAGCAAAACAAGCTTGGGATATTCTAGCTGGTTTATATGCAGGTCGTAACGAGGCAAAAATCTCTTACCTGTGTAAAGAGCTAGAATCGAAGATTATGCAGGAAGATGATGACATGAATGTTTTTCTTGCTGAGATTAAAGATCTCAAGGAACAGTTGATTTCTGCAGGTGAGATTATTCCTGATCATTCTCTTGTGCTGCAGACTGTTCTTGATGCTTTACCTGAGTCATATCAGACTTTTGCTTCCACGTGGAGACTTGTTACTGAGGACAGACCTGATGTTGTCAAGTATGATACTTTAGTCAACAAGCTCTTGCAAGAAGCGCAGTAGTCCAGGCAAAATAGAGCTAGGCAACGTGCAGTTGATCAGGCATTTGTTGCTGTGCCCAGCAGAGAAGAAGTGGTAAGGCAGCCCCTTCCACTGTTTCTTCTCCTATTAGTAGGTCTGCAACTTCTTCTCCTTCCACAGGTAGCAGCAAATAGGTCTGAGAAGGCTCTTGATAAAGGCATCCAATTGTACTGTGGACACCCTCCGTTCTGATCGAGGGGGGGAGTACATGTCTAAAGAGTTTGATGCATTTCTGGCTAGTCGTGGGATAAAACACCAATGTACAGTGCCATATACCCCTCAGCAAAATGGTGTTGCTGAGAGAAAAAACAGGTCACTTATGGAGATGGCATGATGTATGGTCAAGAGCCAGTGCCACATGTGTTTTGGCTTGAGGCTGTCATGTGTGCTGCATATGTACTCAACAGGTGTCCCACTAAGGCCTTGTAGTCTGTTACTCCATACGAAGCTTGGCATGGCAGGAAGCCTTCTATTGGTCACTTGCGTGTCTTTGGTTGCTTGGCGGCCTATGCTTTAGTGCCTATGCAACAACGTAAAAAATTGGATGATAAGGCTGTCAAATGCATTTTTGTTGGTTACAGTGCTAAGAGCAAGGGTTACAGATTGTATCATCCACAGTCAAAGCGTATCTTGATTAGTCGAGATGTTGTTTTTGTGGAAGATGCTGTGCATCCTTTGTTATCATGTACCAAAGAGACAGGTGTGAGCTCACGGGATGTATTTGATACGTTGTTGTCTCTGTTTATAGGTGGGAATTCAAATGTAAGTCCTAATGAGGCATATATTCAGCCTATGCAGATTTCAAACGACATCATAGATCAACCTATTTCTTATGCAGATTTACAGGATGTAATTTATGAGGATAGGGCTGAAAATGAGCAGGCTAGAGGTATGCCTAAATGGATGGTGCAAACCTTGCGTGATAGTAAAATTGATGCACCTATGTCTAGTCTACTCGTTCAGGTTTTCAGCATGCCTCTTATGCATCAGATTGTTATGCTTTGGCTGTGTCTAGTATGTGTGAAGAGGAAGAACCTCTTTCATTTGATGAGGCACAAAAATCAGAAAATTGGTTGGCTGCAATGCAAAGTGAATATGATGCTATAATGAAGAATGGTACATGGTTTTTGTGTGATTTGCCTATTGGTAAAAAGGTCATTGGATGTAAGTGGGTTTTTAAGTTGAAACGAAAGCCAGATGGTAGTGTTGATCGCTATAAGGCTACACTTGTTGTTGCAAAGGGTTATGCTCAAGAAAAGGGTTGTTGCAAAGGGTTATGCTCAAGAAAAGGGCATTGATTATGAGACCTTTGCTCCCACTTGTCGTATGACTACCATTCGTAGCATTTGTGCATTGGCAGCTCATAATGGTTGGAATGTACATCAGTTGGACATAAAGACTGCGTTCTTGAATGGAGATTTGCATGAGGAGGTGTATGTATCGCAGCCTTGTGGTTTTGTTCAAAAGAGGGCATGAAAACAAAGTGTGCAGGTTGAAAAAGGCTTTATATGGTTTAAAGCAAGCTCCACGAGCTTGGTATGAAAAGATACATGCATATTTGACTGCACATGGTTTTCAGAATAGTCCAATAGAAAGCACTTTGTATGTTAAACGTGTGGATGATGTACATCTAATCATTGCTCTCTGTGTCGATGACATGCTGCTCACAAGACCAAATGAGAGTCATATTGCTGATTTTAAGGCTGATTTGAATGCCTCTTTTGAGATGTCAGATTTGGGGCATTTGCATCATTATTTGGGGATACAATTTAAGTAGTGTGATGGAGGTATTGCTTTGTGTCAGACAAAGTATATTAAGACATTATTGCAGAGATTTGGCCTTGAAGACTGCAAGCGTATTGCTACTCCAATGGAGACAAGTTTGAAGTTGAGTCTTCATGATGTTGGAGATCACTTTGATGTCACACTCTATCAGACAGCTATTGGTTGCCTCATTTATGTATGCATTACGAGGCCGGACATTCAGTTTGCAGTCTCACAGGTGAGCAGGTTTATGCATAGCCCAGGGTTTCAGCATTGGAAGGCAGTTAAACGCATCTTTCGAGTGGCACCATACATCTTGGGATGTTTTATCCCAAGGGGGGATCGTTGCCGTCAGATTTACATGCTTTTCCGGACTCAGATTGGGCTGGTTGCTATGACACAAGAGTGTCCACAAGTGGTTTTTGTTTCATGCTCGGTAGCTCATACATATCTTGGTTGAGCAAGAAGCAACCTAGTGTGGCCACTTTTAGTTGTGAAGCTGAGTACAGGGCAGCTTTCACAGCTACGGTTGAGTGTGTGCGGCTCAGACGGCTTATGGTGGCTGACTTGGGTGTTGGACAGGAGTCTGCCACCTCTATCTACACTGACAGTCAGAGCGCATTGGCAGTTTGCGAGAAACCCGGTTTTTCATGCTCGCACAAAGCACATTGAGGTGCATTATCACTATGTTAGGGAGAGACTCTCAGCAGGAGAGATCAGCTTGGCATATGTGCCAACACAGGACAACCTCGCCGATCTTTCACAAAGGGGCTTCCTCGTGAGAAGTTTGAAGCTTTCCGCAAAGCTTTGGGCATGCTCCCCTTTGTGGACTGATCTACTTCGGGCATGGCACTTCCCTATACATGAGTGCCAACTCTCGTTCACACCATCACTCCCAGGGGGATTTGTTACCATATATATAGGCCTTAGACAGTGATGTGTGTGAACACACTTAGGACCATCGGGGCACTTTTTCCCTCCTTAGGAGGTTTTTTTCCCCAACTTGTATATATGCCCATCATTCTAGGGCTAACTTATCTTTATACATTGACACAATCTAATACACTGTGTGTTGTGTGCATTCTTGCTTCTTCTTCTCCAAGCTTTGTGTGCTTTTCTGCAACCCTAATTCCAACAAAGGTAAACTCTTTTTTTTAAGTAAATAAATTGTGGTCTTCTCTGGATGAATAGCGCGCAATGCGTTTGTGAGAAAGAGTCCAATACCACCCGTTTTTTGCCACCGCCCCATGGATGAAAGAGGAGGCTAAATCAATTGCTTCAATTCTTGATTACAAGCTTGAGTTTTCTTCACTTGATTAATCTTCTTTAATCCAAAAATAAATCAACCTATAAACTACAATTATCACTTCTTTCATAAAATTGATTTGTGAGCAAATTTCTACCATCCATTATGGAATTCAATCCAAAGCAGAGGTTTAGCAATCTGACAGTGGTGTTGATACCTCCCTTGTATGCCGATTTCATGTGTATAGACGGATCAACAAAAGATAGAAAGAATTTGAAAACCAATTTTAAAGAGAAAGGATGGTTTGGTGGTTTATGCAGAGTGGTTTACCACCTCCTTTATCTTTTAGTCTTTGCCCTTTGAATAAAAGCCTACAACTTTTGAAACCTTTGATTTAAGATTTCAATCTTTTAAATCTTTCCTCCATCTTCCTAGATCCATAGCTCTGATACAACTTACACAAATCCACTTCTAGGAAAATAGAGAAAATAGAGACTTGCAAGAAAATAGATGATTCAACCTAATCAACTCATCAAAAACCACAAATTCAACATATTCAAGAATTGAATAAATAACAAGTAAAATACTAAGCTCAAGATAATGACTCAACATTGGGTGCAATCATCTCCCCTCATATGTGGCCTTCCCCACACATGAGTATTCTTTTATTCCAAAATAGACTATAGCCTCCAAAAATACAAGAAGGTTCTTTTACTTACACGACGGCACTCTCTTTTCCTCAAAATAGAGTGTCCAAAAATAAAGGCTAGGGTTAAAGCATATCACGCTTTACAGTATTAAAGTTCAAGTCTAAGCTTGATAAATAAAAGCTTTCCAAAATAGAGTGTCCACAAATGAAGGCTAGGGTTAAAGGATATCACGCTTTACAAAAGTATTAAAGTTCAAGTCTAAGCTTGATAAATCAAAGCTTTCCAAAATAAATCAAAATGTGTACAAGCTAGCACGTGTATATACAAAGCTTGTTTACAAAAATGTGTGCAAACAAATTATATTGTGCGTATTCTGCTCAATCTTCTGAATCCTCTTCACCTATAAAATAACCAACAACAAATTTGTAAACAAATATTTCATAAATATACAAACCATCACCACACACATGTTTTCCAGGCGTAACCCAGGAAACATCCTTCCATTAATACAAACCAACTATAACAAACATTGGAGGCCCCAATCATATGTCAATGTATACCATATGTATTAATATTTATAATGACATCATCCATAATATTAACATGATTTGACATGATGCCAAGATAATCTAAGAGTCCCCTAATGATCTAAGAGAGTAGAATAATATTTTAAAGAGAGCTTAAAATATATATTCATAACAGTAGAACAAGTAGTAGAGAAAAAAATAAATAGAATACAGGACACACATAACTTTGAATCTCATCACAATTCCACTACCCTTCCCTAAGCACATTCTCTCTCTTTTATGCCAATGATATTGTACTCCATACTCGCAAAGGCAATGGTATCCATTTTCTTCTATGCAGATGATGATGTATTCTTTTCACATTTAGTAAGCAGGATTACAGAGACACCTATCTATACTATAGGTCTTTTGCAAAGAAAAGAACTCAAATGTAAACCTTGGCAAAACCATGATCATGATTTTTAGTACTTTATTTAAGGGGTTGCAAAGATGCCTTAACTCTTGAGAATGATATTGTGGGGATTGTGATATCTTACACCTACTTTTTGAGGCCCACAATTCTTCATGATATGTGCAACCACTTAGCTAGAGAATATTCATCATTAGTTTAGTTGGAGAGACAATTCTTCTACTCTACACTTTTGGCAACTAAAGACGAAAAGCCATGGTGCAACAAAGAGAGTGAGAGACCTCAGCAATATGGCACACATGCCACCTCTTCAATGTTTCCATTGTAATGGCTTGCAACGCTTTTGCTGGGTTTTCTCATAGAACCATCACACCTAGTGCACCAACTCTATCCTTGAATCTAGTGCCAAACCCAAATGTAATTCCATACAGAGGCACATGTTATAAGTGTGGATTTGAACATGCTTTCAAGGATGCTCCAACAAAGCGACAATCATCCCAGTGGTGGCAAGAGCATCAACTGCTTTGATGAGCCATAACTTGTTAAGTGTACAAGGATGAATTATTCATACAGTCCCCCTTAATGCTGTCACAAGTCTCCAGACCAAGTCGAGGGTAATTGCCAACAAGGAGACATCTAAGGCAATGAAGAAGAAGAAAGCTCAAGCTTTGATCTTGAATCTAGGAGCCCAAGATCTATATGTGTAAGCCCCAAAGGTTGTGCAAGCAGTCCCTAAAAAAGACTAATGAACCAAACCCAGAGGTCTAGAAGAAGAAGACCTCAAAGAGCTCGTAGCAATGCAACACATGATCAATTGGTCAAGGATAATGATGTCATGACCATTGAAAGTGGTTTGGATAATAGCTTCAAAGATGCCTCCCTCACTTCATAGACAACAAGCGATCTCTCATTCAAACTGGCTCTTCCCAAAGAGAAGAAACCCATTGACTACAAATCTTCCAAAGAAACTCAAGGATTACCCCAACCCTATGGAAGAGCGAATGAAGCAAGTCCAAGAACTTGTGAGAAAGGTGAAGCTTGAACTAGATCCAATACTTGAGCAAGTGGTCAAGTACGAACCACTGACCATGCCTGAGCTAACCCTTGACCCCATCCCAAAGCCAAATCATAAAACCAATGAGGGAACCTTAGTGCCAACCAATGCTGCCCTGAGATTGTAATCATTCTCAAGTGTGGCCATTACATACGCAAGGTAACCAATCCTTGAAAATAAACCTGAAAATAGGGAAGACTCATCCCATGGGTTGAGGCATTCTCACCATCAAAATGAGCCTGACACAATTGCTCGGATCGCTTCAGTCGATATTTGTAAGAGCATGCAACGTATAAGCTCACACCATGTTGTTGAGAAAACGTGGTGCTTATGCTAGATCAAGAAGATGTGGAGGAGAGAGACCCAAAAATACAAGAAATGAACTTGTTTATTAAGTTGCTTATGCATACAACTTGGCCTTTGCACTATGCTTTATACAAATTCCTTTGGCATGTGCCTTTAAATAGGCTTGCTAGTGGCCTAGGGTTAGGTGGCTCCCTTAGGACCATTCACACCCACACACATTCTACACCCTTGTTCACTAAGGCTCCAAGGCCTATATCATAATACCCCCCTCAATACCAGCCATGAAAAAATGTGCTTGGAATGGGTGGTATTGGACATATGAAAAAAAAATGTGCCTTTATAACATTAGGCTTACAAGAATGTTCATGGTGGTGTGGTTATCTAGGACTTGCAACTATGTTCCTAGAGCCTTAGAGGCTAATACAATGATGCCATCTAAGTCTTTATTTGATGTCGATGAAGATGTACACATTAATGATGGTGCATCCCACTCTTTGTGCTTGCTTGACCTCTTGTAGTTGACATGCTTTGGACATACATGCCATTGTTTCCACATGCTTTCCACCTTTACCATTCTCACACAATGATCAAAACAAGGCTGCCACCCTTGCTTAAGTGGTTTGCACATAGATGTTCCTTCAAAATGCTTGATGCTTCTCTGCATACCATACCTCCTCCATGGGCAATGAGGGAATTCCTTAGAGTAATGGTTATGAGGTAGATTTATATGGGAAAGGGAAAGGGAGCGTCTTACCACTTGCCTTATAGATTGGTCAAGGGCAGTGTCTACTCCCATAATTACAACAAGAGCTTTTGTGCATGTTGGTTACATGATACCCATTAGGGTTTGAAAGTACAAGCTTAATGAAAGTGAGTAAGTGGCTGAGGTAAATGCTCAAACCAATAAGGTACATCATTCTTGGCTCAAGAAGGTGAGGGCATGGCTCACAATGTTGCCTATGCCTCTTACAAAGACAATGCCAAGAAATGTTTATAAAAAACATGACAATCAACAAGGTAGATCACTTAGAGATGCTATGCTCAACCTTAAGACTCATCTTAGAAGATGAAAACAATGAGTTTGCAGTGGAACAACATTCCCTTGGCTTAAGCAAGGACTGTATATGGCTAATGCCTCTTACACAAGATAGCCATAAGGAATAAGATCAACCAAAGGTTCAAAACAAAGACTTGGTGCATGTCCCCTTCCTCAATTTCTTAACTCACACTAAGATAATGATTAAAAACCAGCAAACACCCTATCCATGGTGGTTGAGGATCAAGAGCCAATGACAGCTTACAGACAGCTCGTATGCCCGGCCACCAATGCTGAAGTAGAACTCCTCCTCAGTGTCGAAGGATACACTTACGCGCTGACATTTTGAGAGGGCTGCTACTATAGTAGGTGCCTCCTAGCCGCCGCCATGTTGAAGGACTTACCACGAGGTTAACTGGGATGGCGGTGTTATTTTGCTTGTCGCTCACTAAAAGGAGGGGTTGTCACTTACAGGTCTCGTAGTAGAACATCCACCACCTCAAACAAGGTCCATCACCGTTTGACCAGCACGATGTCCACATCTACCACCTTGGCCAAGGCTCTTCACCACCGCTCAGCTTCACCCCTCCTCCCCAAATAAAGACTCAGAAGATGCAAGCGAGAAAACATGCCACCACCAGTTGTGTAGGAGCTTCAGTTCGGTGCTCAAATCCGATTTTCTCAGAACAAGCGGTTGGCTCACCTAATGGCTTCATTAATGCCTAAACTTAGTGGCTAATGTGGTTAGTTCTGGGGTTGCGATTACGCCCATGCTCATGCTCAGACCTACTCATTTACTAACCTCTCCAGCTGAGGTGTTAGTAGTAGCACTTAACGTTGAGAAGAAAAGCAGAAGATAGCGACCTAGAGACCCTCACCAGGCTGTGATACCATGTTAGAAGATTTACATTGGTGTTGAGAGCTTGCACAAGGTCGAGTGGAGGAGAAGGAGATAAGGAGATGAAAGTTCACATGCACACACCTTCTACACCCTTGTTCACACTAAGGCTCCAAGGCTCTGATACCATGTTGAGAAAACGTGGTGCTTATACTAGATCAAGAAGATGTGGAGGAGAGAGAGCCAAAAATACAAGAAATGAACTTGTTTATTAAGTTGCTTATGCATACTTGGCCTTTGCACTATGCTTCATACAAATGCCTTTGGCATGTGCCTTTAAATAGGCTTGCTCTAGTGGCCTAGGATTAGGTGGCTCCCTTAGGACCATTCACACCTACACACCTTCTACACCCTTGTTCACTAAGGCTCCAAGGCCTATATCTTAATACATGTCGATTCATATTTGTAAACAAGATGTTTGATGGGGTGAAGATGAGGACCAAGAATATGAGCCCCTTTCAAAGCTTCTTGACTATAAGGGATGGATTCACGTTATTGCAACCATGGACACTCTTCCATAGAAGCTTGAGACAAGGTTTGCATGATTAGACGGTGCCAAAATCACATCCCTATTCATGCTTGACGTAACCAATAGTGGAACCAGTTCACCTTGAGTTAGAGTTCCCCCAAAAATACCACTTAGCTGCATGGCCCACCTTGGTTGATACCCTTAGTAATCCTTTAGGAATATCACCAAGAAAGAATGGGTAACGAAGAGTACCCTAACTAGTGATAAGGGAAAGTATGACGCCCTAGTAAATGTTGAGATATCAAGCTCAACTGCAGACATTGATGACCTGCCTAGGTGATAGCTTCCATACTTATGCCATTTGGACTGTTGGTGAGATTATGGTTCTAGAAGAGCCATGTCATCACTTTTGTAAAAAAAAGGGGGCCACGTTGATATTAGCTAACAAGCTATCAGTAAGCTGGAGTAGATGTGATAAGTTGTGTGATAGCCATATTTGGATTACTAGAGTATGGCATAGTTATAGCGCCACCTCATATGGTTGGGTTCTCACTATGGACCGACCATTTTATATTCTAGTAGGAGAGTACTTTCCCTTATAGCACCATTAAGACACTCCAAAATGTACTCAATGTGAGGCATTGGTAGCTTATTCTTGATTGTGAGCTTGTTGAGTGCCCTGTAATCCACACATAAACGTGCAATCTTATCTTTCTTTTGCATGAATAAGATGGGTGCAGCAAGCGAATGACGAGGAGTATGGGCAGATGAATTTGGCTCGGAGTAACTGATATAACCAGTTTGCCCACCAATGCCTTAGAAAGGCGATAGGGGAACTTCTTGGGAGGCTTTATCCTAGGGACCAACTCAATGCGATGATCCTCAAGGCGAGAGGGTGGGAGTTGTGGTGGGAGACCGTCCCTCAACATGATGTCTTTGAACTGTGGAAGGAGATTTGCCAACTTCTTTTCTAATGGGGTTGTTGGTTAAACAACAGATTGTTAGGTGTGAGGACATAGATCAATGCACGCTCAGCTCCTTTTCTAAGAGCTCTCTAGGCTTGCACATGCAAAATGAGAGGGATTCCTTGGATGCTCCCACAGATTATGGTGGGCTCAAGTAAATGGTCAACAACTATGAAGGTGTCCTACCACCTGGGTGCATGCTCTTGGAACCATTGGATGCTAAGAATCATGTCACACCCCAATAGTGGTAAGACTATGAAATCTCACTTGAATGTGGCCTTTTAAACATTGAACACAAACTATTGAGCTTTATGAGTGATATGTGTGGAGACTAGGTATAAACCTTTCCACAACTAAATTATGAGACACTAATGTGCAACTCATTGTCTTTGCCAACAACTGCAGAGAGAACATCTTTAGAGCTGCCCATGTTAAATAGGAAAATGAATTGTTGTTCCTTGGCTATGCCAAGCACGGATGAGATATTTTGTCTACCCTTCAGTGTCGCCCTCTTTTTTATCACATCAGATACCACTAGGGATACTAGATTCAAAGAGGGTAACATGCTGTACAACATTCGTGTTTGAAGATGGAGGGGTGGAGCTAACGTTAGCGGTAGTGGCTATGGTAGAGGAGGATGATTTGAAGGCTTCATAAGCCTATAACTTAGTGCAATCCCTTATACCATGGCCTATGGGTGAAAACATAAAAAATAATGATTCTGTCTGGTACCACTTTTTATCCTTTGACTAGAGATAACCTCCAATAATTCCCTCCCTGGCCTTCTCCTCATGCATCTTTTTAGGCTTAGCCTCTGTGGTTTTCTTGGTGCCTAAGGTGCTATGAAACTTATTGTCTTTACTATCTTTAGTGTTCTGAGTACCCTTACTCGGCTAGATGAAAATTGCTAAGACTGTTGGGGTTTGGGACTGGTGTATACCCGTTTAGGCTTACCACCACCATTCAACATCATCTCTTGAATTTGTGATACAGTCAAAGACCGGTCACAAGATTGAAGCTCAAAATTGCGAACGGGAAACTAGATGTTTGTATCTAACCCCTTGCGAACGGGAAACTGGATGTTTGTATCTAACCCCTTGAGAAACTATTTTAGCTTCTTGTCTTTCATCTTCCGCAAATGTGCCATGGTGATGACCTTATTAGAATAAGTCAACCCGAGTAACCCATTCTAGGAGAGTTTGTAAAACTCATCCTCCAAATTGGTCATGTACTAGAGTGGAAGTAATCTTGCTTTGAGGTAAGTCTCCTATGTGTAATGGGTCACCTATTGTTAGGTCTGTGTAGTGCAGACCTAACCAATGTTGCCAGAAAGTAACAGCTTCTCCCGTGAGGTTGTTGAAGGAGCGAGAGTATGCGTAGAGTGGCCATCGCCAACCGCCTTCCCTCAGAGCCCATCGATCCCTCAACCCACTCACCCGTAAAGGGTGGTGGAGGGATGTGGGAGGTCTAAGGGTCCTTTGACCGTTATATGAAGGGTTTTCAACCCTTTTCAATGCATGTGGGATAATTCCTTTACACATTGGCAGTTGAGGAGACAGCTCTTCCAACACCTTCCCCCCTGGCATCGAACTCGGCACCATGGTGGCGGCAATCACAACAGAGGCTGTAGCGTCATATGATGGCTTGGCTTAGGGGATTGACAGTGGCTTAGGCTCAAAGGCAGCATTGGCTTGGCCATGGTAGCAGTAGCTTGGTCAGGGGCATGGCGAGCTTGGGCACAAAGGCTTTACGAAGAGCTTGGCTTGGCTCAGCCCAGTAGCATGTACACACAAGTGGGACTAGAGGACGAGCAGAGCAAGGCGAGGAGAGAGACCCGCTCTTATACCATGTTGATGGAGAGAGAGTATGCACAGAGTGGCCACTACCGGCCACCTTCCCTCAGAGCCCACCGATCCCTCAAGGGTGGTGGAGGGATGAGGGAGGCATAAGGGTCATTTGACCCTTATAGTAAGGGATTTTAACCCTTTTCGATGCAAGTGGGATAATTCCCTTACACGTGGCTGAGGAGATGGCTCTTCCAACAGAGGTGTGGAGCTGCCAGATGGACTTTGTCTTGTGGATCTAAAACTTTATTTAAAGGGAAATATGCAGCAAATTGATGAATAAATTGTATAATGCAGAGAATGATGGAACTTACCATCATACTTACTGAAGTTCGCTTGAGCTCATATGATAGAGCTGGTTGATGGAACAAATTAGGTGCTAGGACCAGGTGCCATTTTAAGAAGTTTTGCCATAAGACTAACCTAAAAGGTTGCTAGCATACTACTACTGCTAGAGTTGCATGGCTTACCAATCTAGCTTATATTGGTATTTTGCTGTGCGTTCTATCTGACATTGGTCTTCAACCTCCTTGCATTTGGTTTCCTCTATTTGTCGCACCTCATCAAGTTCCCATCTTCTTTGTTACTCCATGAGAAGAAGCATATGCTAAAAACTTTGGGGACCCTACTCTATAATTTGCTCTTTAGGTTGCTCTCGTTTTTATCTCTTTTTCTTCTTTAGCTTCTTGTAGAGTTGTAGCTTGAGTAACTTGTTTTGTTCCATTAGCTCTTGAAGGATCATTGTTGTGCTTTGCAAAAGTTTTTTATCTTTTCTTGTGTCTTTCGGGACACTTTCTTCTATAGCGGTGTCTTCATGGACACTTTCTTAGTGATGCCTTCTTGGTGACTTCTTTCTTCTTCTCCTGACACGGTAAATGGCCGAGTGGTTTTCCTTGACCTTAGTTTTACCATTCACAGTTTTTATCTCACTTAGGTAGTCAAGCTAGGTCACAACCAAAAGCTCTGGTACCAGTGTAACACGCATAGCAAGGCCTTCTTTATACCTTTATACAATACCAGACTAGGTCCCAATTTAACCACTAAAGGACCCCCTGCAAAAGTAGGAGTATTTTCTTATATTACTTTGGAGAACTGTTACAATGCAGAGAACTTACTGAAATGTAATTGACGGAGACTTCCAAACGCAAGGACATTGTAGACTAGATGCAAAAAATTGTTACAATGTAGAGAACTTACTGAGATGTAATTGATAGAGTAACGCAAGGATGTTGTAGACCAGATGTCTGTGCTGAACCATCAAGTGGGAGGAAGCTAAATTTGAAGCCACTTCATATAGCCTTAAGCACACCTAGATCTGCTGAGGGAGATGCACTACTAAAGGCTCATTGTGTCGAAGCAAACTTCGGGGCTACGTGGACTGAAGCACTAGGTGCTTGGCTGTGAATTATGCTTGTAAAAGACCAAAGTCTTCCAGCACACATATCACTGGGTTCTCTAAGCGAATGCTGATCTATGAGATATATTTATGCAAGGGAATGAGGGCCTGCTATTATATGGGTTTAGGCTACTGTGGGGTCGCTGGAGAACAATAAGCTACTGGCCACACGACCTAATATTTCCAATGTTAAATGTTGTGCTTTGCTTTTTTGTGAGGCTCTGGCTGCTGTGCCATCTTCTAATGCTCACCGATTGCTATCCCTAAATATAAAGAGCCCCGATAGGTTTCCTAACCCCATACATGCTGCTGAAAGTGGTACCTAGGGCTCTCCCATGGATTGGCCAATGGCCTAGGCCATAAGTCCATGTCCTTTCATGCCCTGTGGGCTGGCCAATAGGCTGGCCAATAGGCTGGCCCAAGTACCAATGTAACTACATGCTATAACATGCTCTATATATGTTTCTAAAAGCCTGAATTTTACCATACCTAACCTCAGATGACCTAAATGCTTGTCCTCCAAGTGGGTTAAAAGGGTGACCATGACATCTAAGGTCGGGAGACTGACCTACATAGTTCATGCCTCATATGTCCTGGATTGGGGTTCACAATGGGGTGACAACATATGACAATTAATCCTAAAAAGGTACTAAACCTTTGTATAAGTATAGCACTATTGATGGGCCAAGGTGCCACAATGTTGATGAGCCAGTGTGTCACACTGCACCTTAGTGCATGGTGCATGTGGCAATCTACCCATGCCGACCTCTATATGGGTATAATACATTGTCACACCACCAAGATGCCCTAGACCTCCATCTACCCATGCTAATAGTTCCATGTGGCTGGGTACTCATTCCACCAAGCTCAATGTGCAGACTACTTCTACCACCTACCTCATGTTGAAGGGTCCACACCACTTCCATAAGAAACAGAGGCCAATTTGACTTGAAATTATCATTATCAAAATTAATTCTTTCAATTAATTAAATTTCTATTAGATATATCTTTTTTTGGAATATTGAACTCTTTGTAAAAAGGAGATTTGTAGAGAACTAATTAAATGGACCTTATGCATGTGAAACTTTGGATTTTTTATTAAATTGGAAAAATTAATGGGAATAAGGATTTAGAGTAAGGGCCTACCCCTTATGCAAGTAAATTGACCTTAGGGAAAATCTCAAAAATTACTAAGGTGAGAGCCATTGTCTAGTTAATTTAATTAAAAGGATGTGCATGTGTGTATAGGGTAACTACCCAAAATAGGGTAGGTACTTGAAGGAATATGATGAATAGTTATGCCTTAGAATTAAGGTAAACTTAAAGGTTTAATCTCTAAAAATTTTAAGACTAAAAATCTAGTGAGTGGTGGTCAAAATCTAGTGAGTGGTGGTCAAGATCTAGAGAGATAATATGGGAAATTAGCATCCATTAACTAACTTATGCCTAAAAATCTATTGAGTGTGGTAGCTTAGCTCTAGAGATATGATGGGAAATTAGCATCTAGAGTGTACATATGACCGACTTATGCCTAAATAAATATCGGTTACAAAATTAAGGTATCTAGGAGATAGAAATTAATATGAAAAATTGAAAGGAGATCCAAGCCTAGATTATTATCTTGAAGAAAGATGATGGTGTGTGCAACTATGTACATTAGCATAGTGCAAACAAGCTAGATTTGAAATAGATCCCTTTGTGAACTAAATTGACAAATTAAATCTTATTCTAGAGAGAGAGTCTCAAACTAAGTTGACGAATATCTAAAGAAATGTTCCCCAAACATTAGGAATGAAATAGAAGAAAACTTATATATGAGATTAAAGTGTATTCTCCCTAGTAAAGCAACAGAAAGATAAGGGAATCCTTTAGAAAAATACCATATGTAATAGACTCTTAATAGGTCAGCAATTGTTATGACTCCCATGTGAGGGGTCACTCTAATTGGCTCCTTAGTGGGGCCTCGTGCACCACCGTTCATATGGCTGCTCCACTCCTGCCTCGGCCTCTAGTGACTCCAACATGTTATTTTCCATGTATCCTTGGGTCAAGTGCTTCTCCTAGGTTCCCTTCTTGTAACAACATGTCCCTCATATACTCTTGGAACTATGGGGTCCTCTCGTGATCACGTCTACTTTTGCCTTGGTGTAGGTTTTCTCTGTGTTTTCTCTTGATAGATCATCCTTATCTGAGAGAGGTGCTACAAAAATGGTTAGGTCTTCTTGAGACCCCTTTGGAATAGGTTTCAGAGGTGGCATACCTTCCTCGATTGCCTATTCAATCCCTTTAGCACTATCTCATGTGACCAGGTCTTCCTTGTGTCTCAATCCAGTGAGGCTAGATGGCCCTTCCCCATGCATTGCCATGTCAAAGGCACATCTCTCGTCCAATTCCCTATGAAGATCTCCTATTAAAGCTTTTTGAGTTGGGCTTGTGCTTCCCTAAATCTTTCTTAAATTTCTAGCTCCTTAGAAGTAGGAGAATACATTCTACTCGTCCTTTGGAAACTTATAAAGTCCCTTCTAATTCTGGGAGTAAGTTGTACTGACTGTTCCTTGGCCGATTGTTGCCCTCTACTCCCAGGTCTTCAAGTGTTTATTTTCCTATGTGAGCTTGATGGTTGTCCCTTACCAACTTGTGGAGCTTCTCTTTCAACCATATCCTAGGATTCCTTGGGCTAAGCCCATGAATCCACTAGATAATGTTGGAGATTGAGTGGCCTCCCTTGCCAATTCCTTATAGAGGGTTTTCCATGGTTTTCTCACTACTTTTGATGATTCAATAGAATTCATCGCTATACAAACCAAACACACTTCTTTGCGTAAGAGGATCTCGGTTGGTTTAATGTACTGTCGTTAGGCGTAATGTCATCACCAACAAGCCTTCTCAACCTTAAGTGTTTGAATAGGTTTTAAATAGCAAAAATTCAATTTGCACACAATTGAAATCACTCAAATCTACAATTAAATATTCCTAAAGAATCACAAGCATGATCATGCTAGGAATCATGACAAAATTTCCTTACACTTTTAGCTATTTGATGCTACCCCTAGACCCATGGTGCCCTTAAGAATACCCCTAAGTACTCAATTTGATGAAACTCAAAGTCTCAGTTGATGTGATTTTGTAGGGTCAAGAATCATGACTGTGATCCTTTATAGAATCACGATGATGATTTTTACCCTAACAAGTTCAGTGGTGTTAAATCTAAGTCCCTTGAGGTCCCTCATAACAATTTTAGTTAGAATTCCAATTAGATTGCCAAGTTCGATCACTGTGATTGATGATGTTTTACGATGATTGATTATGTCAGTAATCATGGGCGGGATTTATTAGTCACGATCGTGAATTGTGATTACGGTTAGATAAAATAAGATAAGATCAATTCTGATTGGTTAGAATTAATGCATAATTAATACATAATCTTGGGGTTAATTGTGATAGCTAGAATGTCAAATCATCACGGACTTGATTAGGAATCACGGGCATGATTTTGTAGTCTACAAAGTCACGTCAACATGATTCTGTAGCTTTTGATGAGAAATCAATGGTTGGGGGCACAAATTTCAACTTTTCTAGTCCAAAGTTTCCAATTTGGTCCTTTTAACATGAATGTTAATGTGATAATTAGCAAAACAATCAATGGCTCCTTATTTTAAAAAAATTTCTTGATTAAGATAAATGTAGAAAAAAGGTTGTTTACTCCATAATCACATCGTGATTAATGAGCTCCCACCGTGCAAAGGCAAATGCAAATTACTTGTTTTTAAGCTTTTTTAACTCTTTATTAATGCAAATTACTTGTTTTTTAACCTTTTTTAACTCTTTATTAATGCAAATTACTTGTTTTTTAAGCTTTTTAACTCTTTATTAATGCAAAAAATCATTCAAAATGCAAAGGCAACAAAAAATAACCATCCCTTTTCTCTTTTCTTCTCCTTTTTCACAAACTTA
Organism: Cibotium barometz; assembly: GCF_041138505.1. Classification (NCBI taxonomy): domain Eukaryota; kingdom Viridiplantae; phylum Streptophyta; class Polypodiopsida; order Cyatheales; family Cibotiaceae; genus Cibotium; species Cibotium barometz. The sequence continues at coordinate 26,600,595 of NC_141058.1, forward strand.
TTCACTTGTTTTCCACTTCTCAACCATCCACACACCTTCAAGAAGCTATATCTAGGGGAAAGAAACTTGTAAGAAGATAACAAAAGTACAAGGAGAGTAGAAAGAGACCGGTTGCTTCCCCAACAATGGTGCCAAAAATGTTGATAGCTACACTACCTCTCCTCAAATGCAATGGATAATGCTAACCTTAATTTGTCGTGGGGTGCTGACTCTGAACTCATATCTCTTAAAGAATCCAAGCTGCACTAGCGGTTTCTAGCTCCACTTCTTTGTCTCTTTCCTCAAGTTGTCACCAAGAGTTGCCTTTGTTCTCATAAGGACTCTCACTCTTCTCTACTCTTGCACTCATAGACATAAGCACAAGAGAAACATGCACCAAGAATAGAGCACTCTCTCCTCTCAACTCTCTCTCTCTCTCTCTCTCTCTCTCTCTCTCTCTCTCTCTCTCTCTCTCTCTCATACCAAGAGGTTGCCTTTCTCATCGTAAGGACTCACTCCTCTTTACTCCGATTCAAATTTTCAGCAATTCCACTTTCGATTATCCTACTCCAGTGATTCTACCTTGGCGATCCTACTCTGACAATTTCACTTCTTGGATCAATCGATTTGATTCTATCCTTTTGGAATCATCTGATTCTACTTTTTGGGATTGACTAATTCCACTTCTTGAATCGTGTGATTCTACTTCCTTGGATCGTCGAATTCTATTGCTAATTTTCAATAGTTTACAGATTGTTCTCAACAATATGTCTACTAATTTCAATTCAAGATTATTTTCACATCTTTCTTATATGTCAGCATATACGATTGGACAATTGACATCTTCACAAAAGCATTAGGTGTTGAGGTATCGAGCTCAACTAGTGTTGTGGACATTGATGACCCACTTTGGTGATAGTGTCTGCACTTATGCCACTGGCATAGTTGGTGAGATTATGGTTGATATGCCGCCAGTGGTGGATGACAGGTTGTGTGAGAGCCATTTTAGAGTACTAGAGTTATGGCATAGTTATAGTGCGATCTCATATAGTAAAGTTTACACTATGGATTGACCATTGTATGTTATTTTAGGAGAGTACATTCCCTTATAGTATGTACTCTTACCTTTTTAGTTATATGGTTGTAGACAAGAGAAGAAGATAGCAGAAAATTATGTCATCCATCTCTCGCTTGTATCTTGCTCTCTCTTGTGTGTGTGTTTGCTTGTTGCAAGGAACTCAGGCTCTCCCTCTCCCCCACATTCTCTTTATGGTATCAGAGCTCCAATTCGTGTGAGAGCTAAGGAGGCAAGCAAGAGGCAAGAACAAAGCAAGCAAGGAAGTGGTACATAGGTAAGAGCATCATCATATGACTCTTTCCCTTCTTGTTTAGGCATAACACACCCTGGGTAGCTCCAAGAGCTACACATCTCTAATTGAGGAGTTGTCTTCGCATACCTAGAGATTCTTGTAAGGTGCAAAGTACTTTGTACTATAGTTTTGTGGGCATACTCACATTTTAGACACGTTTTGATCTTTGTTTGATCACAGTAAGGTGTTTCAACAGTTTCAAGAGCATTATCGGTTTGCAGGTTTCTGGATATTACAGGCAAACATGCCTAACGAGACTGACTCAATCAGATTGTTAATGAGAAGCTAGACAAGAATAACTTCCATGCTTGGAAGTTCATAATAACCAATTTCTTGATGAGTAAAGCATTGTGGGACTGTGTCAAAGGAGACAATGAGGAGCCTTTGGAGTTGTCTTAAGAGAATGCCACTCCAGCAGGCATTTAAGGACTGGAACCAAGGTGCCAGGAAAGTCATGTATTGGCTTTCAATCACTATCATAGACATAATAATAGGACACATACAGGATGCCAATACTCCAACAGTTACATGGCAAAACCTGGTGTGCAGATGTTCTAGACCAACATAAAGGCAAGGAAAGTGCAACTAAAACAAGAGTTGCATATTGTGTAGAAGAAAACCACGCTTATCATCAATGAGTATGATTTAAAGATTAAGGACATTGTTAAATCCCTTGGGTCTATTAATGTATCAGTGATTTAGTGAGCATTTGTCTAAATGGACTTGGTAAAGAGTACAAGCCATTCAAGACCTCCATTGCAATCAAGGAGAATGTTCCCAACTTTCGAGACTTAGTGTCTATGCTGTGATCATAGAAGAAAAGTCTCTTAGTAGTGAGGACTCTTCTTCACAAAGTGAGAACACATCCGAACAAACCTTCTACTCCAATTCAAGTAGAGGCAGTGGTAGACATTGTGGTTGAGGCCAAGTGGTGGTCGACATGGAAACCAGAATTATGGACAACAATTTAATGATTCGCACAGCAAACAATAGCTATCATACATAGGTGGAAGAGGCCAGTTTAGAGGCAGGGGGAGACAAAGCGGCCGAGGTGGTTGGCAAAGACATCAGAGTGTAAATAGCATAGAGCGATATTATTGTGGTAAACCAGGGCACATGGCAAAGAAAAATCAAAATGACATTAAAAGTAGAAAGTTGCAGCAAGGCAACTATGCATCATCTAGTAAACTGTGTTGTGATGTGGCAGAAGTGAGTAGCTATTTGTGATGTAACTGGGAAAAACATTCCCAATTTCATGGATTTGGTGTCAATGTTGATTATAGAAGAGAAGAGCTTAGGTGAAGACCAACAATCATCACAAAACAAAAACAGCTCAAAGCAACAGGCCTTCTACACAAGTTCAGGAAGAGGACGAGGTAGAGAAGGCCGTGGACTCGGCCAAGGAGGTGGCCGAGCAGGTAATCAGAATTATGGCCACAGAAGCAGCAACAACAACAGTCCCAAAATTCACAACAATAACAACAACAACATGCAGGTGGAAGAGGCCAATTCAGAGGCAGGGGGAGTCAAAGAGGTCATGGAAATTGGCAAAGACAGTATAATGATACACGTGGATGCTTTTATTGTGGTAAGCCTGGACATGTGCAAGCAGATTGTTATAAGAAGCAGGCTGACATGCAAAATGGAAAATTGCAGCAAAACAACTATGCATCCTCGAGGAGAAACAATGAGGATAATGAAAAGTTATTTGTTATGCAGCATGTCGTTAATGCCATGTCTGAAAATGTTAAAGCAGCACATAAAGATGATGTATGGTACATTGATTTAGGTGCTTCAAACCACATGACAAGTCATGGGGAGTGGTTCAAGGAAATGAAAAACCTTGAAAGACCAGGTTTTGTGGAAACAGGGGATGACACTGCTCATCCAATTGCCCATGTTGGAGATGTGCCATTGTCTATGCAGGATGGTAAAGTGAAGTACCTTGCAGATGTACTTCATGTTCCGAACATAACAAAGAATTTGGTTTCAGTTGGCCAGATGATTGAGCAGGGTTTGCAGGTTCGGTTTAACACTGATGGTTGTTATGTTGAAGACTTTAAAGACAAGTGCAGGTTGGGTTGCATAAGGTTGGGCAGAATGTTTACATTGAATGTAAACATGCCTGAAGTGAGTGCTGCGATGTTTGCAAATGGTTCAGGAATTGTTGCAAACACAGACATTTGGCATAAAAGAGACATGTAAATGTGCAGAGAATGAAGTCTATGCAGACTAAAGGAATTGTGACAGGGCTGCCAAAGTTTAAAGTTGAAGGTATGCAGAAAATATGTGAAGCATGCCAATTTGGAAAGCAAACAAAGCATGTATTTCCACGTGACAGAAATGTGAGCAGAAATACACTAGATGTTGTGCATTCAGATGTAGGGGTTCCTACGAAGACCATGTCTATGGGAGGCTGCAGGTATTATGTGACATTTATTGATGAGGCCACACAAGGAAAGTGTGGGTATACTTCATGAAGGAGAAGGGTGAGGTGTTCACTCAGTTTCAGAATTTCAGAGTTATGGTTAAAAAGAAAACAGGGAAATATGTAAAGTGCCTAGGGTCAAATGGAGGGGGAGAGTACTTCTCCAATGAGTTCTCTGAATTTTTGAAGAAGAATGGTATTCGGAGACAGTTTGCAGATACACTCCGCAGCAAAACGGGTTCCTAAGCGAAAAAACATGCACATTGCTGAGATTGCACGAGCATTGATGGGAGAGAAGAATATGCCACATAGCTATTGGGCTGAGGCTATTTCTACAGCAGTTTACATCATGAACAGGACTCCAATTGCAGCCATACATGATGTAACTCCGGGGGAGAGGTTTACTGGCAAAAAACCTAATTTGTCTCATCTGAAAGTCTTTGGATGCATTGCATATGTGCATGTGCCAAATGAGCTAAGAACTAAGCTAGATCCAAAAGCTGAAAAATGTGTGTTTATTGGGTATTCCCTTGAGCAAAAGGAATACAGGTGTTATAACCCTGCTACACATGAGTTGAGGGTAAGCAGGGATGTTGTTTTTGATGAGATGAGCAGCTGGTATGCTGGTGAAAAAGAAGCGGTTGGGACTGATGTGAGTGGAAATGTGGTTGCACAGAATGCAAGTCAGCAATCACAGTCTTTGAGTGGACCAGGAGAGTCCTCATCTAGTGGTTCAGTTTGATAGACCATGGAGTGGCAGGCTGTGTCATAATACCAGTCCTGCAAATGTGATTAGTACATCACATAAAGGCAAAGAAAAAGTGATTGAGCCCCTTAGTATGCCTGACATTTCTGCAGGGCATTCTCATGTTGATGGAGAGTCTAGTGGCTCAGAGATGAGCCTTGATGAGGATCTTGGGATACCAGCTATGAGAACACCTGGTGTAAAGAAGGCTATGGAAGCCATGAATGCAAAGTTGCAAAGATCTGGGAGAGTGAAGAATCCTATGCAAAGGTTTACCTATGATGGTTATGTGGCACATCACTATATGCATACATGGCAAAAGTTGTACAGGTTGTAGAGCTCACATGCATTGATGAGGCTGTTGGAAATGTGTGTTGGGAGAAAGCTATGGATGAGGAGATGGATGCACTATATGGAAATGAGACTTGGGATTTAGTGTAATTGCCTGAAGGCAAGAAAGCCATTGGATGCAAGTGGGTGTACAAAGTAAAACATAACAGTGATGGAAGCATAAGCAGTACAAGGCTAGATTGGTAGCCAAAGGATATGCGTAGACATATGGCATTGATTATGAGGAAACTTTCAGCCTAGTTGTTTGCCAAGATGGCAACAGTGCGAGTTGTGATAGCAGTGGCTGCGTCAAAGCAATGGTCTTTACATCAGATGGATGTAAAGAATGCATTCTTGCATGGGGATTTGCAGGAAGAGGTGTATATGTTGCAGCCACCTGGTTATGAGGATGTGAGTTACCCCGAGCATGTTTGCAGGTTGAAGAAAGCCTTGTATGGCTTAAAACAAGCACCAAGAGCATGGTCTGACAAGATTTTTGAATATCTTGTTACTATTGGCTTTCATGTAGCCAATGCAGATTTCTCGCTGTATGTGAGACACACACTGATAGAGGGGTTGTGCTTGTTGTCATCTATGTAGATGACCTGATCATTACAGGGGACCATGATGCAGAGATCTTTGATGTAAAGATCTTGCTTAGACAGAGGTTTGAGATGAAGGATCTGGGGGAGCTCAGATATTTCTTGGGCATTGAGGTGATTAGGTCACCACGTGGTATTGGATTACTGCAGAAACAGTATGGCTTGGACATGTTGTCCAAGTATGGTATGACAGACTGTAAGCCTATCTCAGTGCCATTGGATCAGAATGGCAAATTGAGTGCGGATTCAGGAGAGATTTTAAAGGATCCTACTATGTATAGGCGCATAGTAGGAAGCTTGATCTACATGACGATCACCAGGCCAGATTTGAGCTATGCTGTTGGGTTGGTGATGAGTCAGTTTATGCAGGTTCCTCGAAAGCCGCATTTGGATGCATTGAGACGCATACTGGGTCTACTTTGCATCGTGGACTATTTTATGAAACTGGGACAGAGATATGTGTACATGGGTACACAGATGCTGATTAGGTTGGTAGTATCTCAGATAGAAGATCTACTAGTGGCTTCATGTTTTCTTTGGGGAGTGCTGCTGTGACTTGGAGCAGCAAGAAGCAGCCTACGGTTGCTCTATCCAGTACAGAGGCCGAGTATAGAGGTGCTGCTATAGCAGCATGTGAGGTAGCTTGGTTGAGAAAGCTACTTGCAGATTTGGGTCTATCAGTGGATAGACAAGTTGTCATTTTCTGTGACAACATTAGCAGTATACAGTTGGCCAGGAATCCAATTTTTCATGCTCGCACGAAGCATATAGAGATCCACTACCATTTTGTCAGAGAGAAGGTTTTGGCAGGAGATGTTGACCTTGTTTATGTCAGCACACAAGATCATGTCGCTGACATCTTCACCAAAGCATTGGGTACAGAGAAGCTCCGCAGATTCAGGGCTTCACTTGGTGTACATGAGATGGAGTTGAGCTCGAGGGGGAGTGTTGAGATATCGAGCTCATCTAGTGAGGCGGTGGACACTGATGATGACCCACCTGGGGGATAGGCCCCACACTTACACCACTGGCATGGTTGGTGAGATCATGTGTGCGTGTTCTCTTTTAGGGTTTTGTGAGTGTGTGTGTGCTTGCAAGAGCTCAAGCTCTCTTCTCCCCTGCATCTTTTCACTTATTTCATATAAAGGAGAAAAGTGAGGTGTTTGCTCACTTTTAGAGATTTAAAGTATTGGCCGAGAAGGAAAAAGGCATACAAATAAAATGCCTGAGATCAGATGGTGGTGGGGAGAGTATATTTCTCTAATAAGTTTAGTGATTTCTTGAGAAAGCACAGAATTAAGAGACAATTTACATGCAGGTACACTCTACAATAGAATGGTGTTGTAGAAAAATAGGCACATTGCAAAAGTGGCATGTGCCTTGATGTCTAATTGGTTAAAGCAATACATGATTTGGAGCCCACTCGTTTTGAGCATGCACTTGAAAATAAAAAATGGAAAGATGCCATGAATGAGGAGATGGTAGCATTGGATGCAAATGCAACATGGTAGTTAGTTCCTTTGCCTAAGGAAAAGAAGGAAATTGGATGTAAGTGGATGTATAAGGTCAAGCATAACGCAGATTTACGAGAATGGCAACCGTGAGAGATTTCATTACTATGGATGCATCAAAGGGTTGTTCTTTACATGAGATGGATGTAAAGAATGCCTTCTTGCATGATGATTTTCAAGAAGAAGTATACATGATGATTTTCAAGAAGAAGTATACATGATGCAGCTGCTAGGTTATGAGAGTGATGCGCACACCTAGATTTTGTGTGCAAGTTACCCAAAGCCCTGTGTATGGCTTGAAGCAGGCACCTAGAGCATGGTCAAACAAGATTGAGGAGTATCTTGTTACCATTGGATTTCAGATATCTAAAGTAGATTTTTTGCTTTATGTCAAAAAGACAGATAGAGGGATCATGCTATTAGTCACTTATGTGCATAACTTGATTATCATTGGTGATAGTGATGCTGACATACATGATGTGAGGAGGCTTTTGAAGCAAAAGTTTGCGATGAAGGATTTGGGTGAGCTATAATATTTCTTGGGCATAGGGATCACCTCATGATATTTTGTTATTACAGAGGTAGTATGACTTAGACATGTTATCCAAGTATAGTATGACAGGCTGTAAGCCTATTTCAGTGCCATTGGAGTAGAACACAAAGCTTTCCATTCATATAGGTGAGCTTTTGGAGGACCTCACTACGTGCATGTGCATAATGGGTAGCTTGATCTACAATACCATTACGAGGCCAAACTTGAGCTATGCTGTTGGACTTGTGAGTCAGTTTATGCAGGCCCCTAGGAAGCCACACTTGGATGTAGCTAGATGGATTCTTAGGTACATAAAGTCCACACTTGATTATGGACTTTTCTACGAGGCTGGTAGAGAGACATAGCTACATGGGTACACCGATGTTGATTAGGCTGGTAGTGTCATAGATAGGAGGTCTACTAGTGGCTTTATATTTTCGTTTGGGAGTGTTGTTGTTGTGAGCTAGAACATTAAGAAATAGCCAACAGCTTGTCGAGTACAGAGGCAGAGTACAAGGGTGAAGCTACTTGGTGATATGGGTGAGCTCATGGATAGGGCAACTATCATTCATTGTGACAACATGAGTAGCATATAGTTGTCCAATAACCCAGTATACCATGCTAGAATGAAGTACATTGAGGTGTATTATCACTTTGTGATAATACACCTCACTTTGTGAGGGGTAATGTTCTAGCAGGTGGTGTGGATCTAGTATATCAAGTGGTTGACATCTTCACGAAGGCATTGGGCATAGAGGAGCTCCACAAGTTTAGGAGCTTAGTTGGAGTGTAGTGTGTGGAGTTGAGCTTGAGGGGGACTATTGAGATATCAACTAGTGTTGTAGGCCTTAATGACCCACTTGGGTGAAATCTTATGCACTCATGCCACTGGCATGGTTGGTGAGATTATGATTGATATGCTGCCAATGGATGAGAGGTTGTGTGAGAGCCACTTTGGAGAGTACTATAGTTATGGCAGAGTTATAGCGCTAGCTCATATAGTTGAGTTCACACTATGGACTGACCATTGTACTTTATTGTAGGAGAGTACTTTCCCTTATGGTATGTACTCTTATCTTTTTAGTTATATGGTTGTAGAGAAGAGAAGAAGATAGAAGAAAATTTAGCCATCTATCTCTCTTGTGTGTGTGTGTTTGCTTGCAAGGAACTCAAGCTCTCCCTCTCCCCCACATTTTCTTTATTAGGTATAGACAAGCTTCATAGGTTCAAGAGCTTACTTGGAGTGCAGGGTATGGAGTTGAGGTCAAGGAGGGGGAGTGTTGAGATATCAAGCTCGAGGAGAAATGTTAAGATATCAAGCTCAGCTATAGTGCGGATATGGGTGACATGCCATGATGACATTTTTGCACTTATTCCTTGGCATGGTTGGTGAGATTATGTGTGATATGCCACCAGTGGTTTATAGGCTATGTCAACCACTTTGGTTTATTAGAGTTATGGTGTAGTTATAGCACCATCTCATGTAGTTGGGTTCATGGTGATTCTAAAAGCATAAAAGAGTACTCCAAAGTGAGAAAGAAAAAAAGACAATTATATTAACATCTTCAATAGACCACTAGGGTCTATGAGACCAAAAATATGTTACAAAGTATCCAAGGGTTACAATTATCCTAGTAAATAACAGCATCATTTGCATACAAGTAAGTAGTGGCTAACTAATGTGTATGGCATGTACAACTAGAGAGGCTGAGGGTCATGGGGTGGTGGCATCCTGGAGAGTGAAGACCCAGTCTCCTCAACAACTATGTAGAGCTCCTCCTCACAAGGCACCTACCATGTGTGTCCACTAGAGGGAGGGGCTTGATTGACACTTTCAATGGTCCTCGGCACTAGCCAATGTGTTACTATAGCACACCCAATGCATATAATAGCACCCATGCAAGATTCACACCAAGAAACAGTGCATGGTTCGTCCACACAGTCCGGTGTACACAAATGGATGGGTGCTAGGTCACAATCTACTCTCCTTTGCTACATGGAATCAATTGGATAAACCTTGACTTGAAAAGTCTAACATGAGAATAGAGGGTATAAGTGCCAAAAATACCAAAGCACTTGGTTTGCTTAAAAATACCATATATGGTGATAATAGGAACTTGGTTGGTAGCTTTTTGGTCATGCTCATAGAAACTTTTTAAAATAACATTGTTCTTGGACAAACTTGGATAATAGCGGCTTAATGCGAAATTGTCTGGGCCTTAAGGAGTGTGTCTAAGCCACAAACAATCCTAACCTTACACTTTTACACTCCACAAACACTGCCTCCACATCAAATGCATTGAACCAATCGCAAGCATTTAAATGCTGTAAGGAAAAAAACCTCAACATCAACACAATCCAATGACGTTCCCTCCACATTGACATCACCACAAGTTTCTTCATCTTCAAGCTCCACATTGCATCTACCTCTATAAAGAACCAGCTACCATCACATCAACAAGGAAAGTCAAAACCTACTCTTAAGTAGGTCCCTAAAGCTTCTCCACCACTTCTCACTCACCAACCCTCTATCAGCAAACCCAAGAGGCACCACAACAAAAATCAATCCAAACCACAGGTTACCTCTGAATGGATTCCAACTCATCTTCTGCAAGCTCAAGGCTACTATGAGGGTAACATGTGGATTTGGGTGCCAAAAAGGAAGCAAAGGAAGCAAAGTAAATCAAAATAGATCTGTCCTTACCAATCTCTCAAAAGATTTGGATTCCTAAGGGGGCAATCAAACCAAACCTTCAGCTCTCCAACAAAACATCTACAAGTCCCTTAACATCAATCTACACAAATATCTCTAAAAATCCCACCACCCGAGGAAAGGACTACTGATCAACAAGTTCTTGCATCAATGTCACCACCTTTCCAAGAACTTGACAGTCCAATCCATGCCTATAAAAGTCCCTCACCACCTTTAATCCTCAACTGCCTGCCAACTACCAAACACGGCCTGATGTACTCCCACATAGATGACTAATAGCATGATCCCTCTATCTGTCTTTTTCACATAAAGTGAAAAATCTGCATTGGATAGCTGAAACCAAATGGTAACAACATACTCCCCGAACTCATTTGACCATGCTCTGGGGTGCCTACTTCAAGCCATACAAGGCTTTGCCTAACCTGCACACAAAATCTGGGTGTGCACATCACTCTCATAACCTGGTGGCTGCATCATGTAAACTTCTTCTTGCAAATAACCATGCAAGAAGATATTCTTTACATCCATCTGATGTAAAGACCAACCCTTTGCTACAGCCATAGCAATGAATGCTCTCACGGCTGCCATTCTTACAACCGGGCTGAACGTCTCTTCATAGTCAATGCCATAAGTCTGCGCATAACCTTTGGCCACCAATATTGCCTTATACTTGCTCACTGAACCATCAGATTATGCTTGACTTCATACACCCACTTACATCTGATTGCCTTCTTTTCCTTAGGCAAAGGCACTAACTCCCATGTTGCATTTGTATCCAATGATGCCATCTCCTCATTCATAGCATCTTCCCATTTCTTATTTCCAAGTGCCTGCTCAAAACAAGTGGGCTCCAAATCATGTATTGCTTTAACCATGTAAGCATAATGATGAGATGTAGATCCATCATATTGCAACCTGCACAACAGGATACCTAATCCTTGTAGACCTGTGTACACCTAGATCACTGCCAAGTGTCCTCAAAACAACCCTCGTTCTCTTTACACTAGGAGTAACCACAGATGGAATGCCAAGCTCCTCATCAAGGCTTTGATCAGAACCACTAGAGTCACCATCCACATATGAGTGACCTGCTGACAGAAAAGGTTGATCTACCTTTTTCTTCCTTTTGCATGATACATGTGTACCTACATTTGTCCTCAACCTACCTGACCATGGGCTAACATTGGATTCACTGCTAGAGGACTCTCTAGGTCCACTAAGCACCTATGATTGCTGCACTACATTCACATACTTTGTGCATACCATCAACCTTAAACTTTGGCAAACCTGCAACAATATTTTGGGCCTGCATAGATTTCAGTCGTTTGTACATTCACATGACCAATGCATTTGTGCATTATGTCAATATCTGCAATGACACCTGTTCCATGCGCAAACATGGATGCCTTTACTTCAAGCATGTTCACATCCAAAGTAAACATCCTACCATTTATGTTACCCTTTGCAACCAAGTGACACTGATTTTTGAAGTCTTCCACAAAACATCCTTGAGAGGATTGAATCTCACTTGTAAACTGTGTTCAACCATCTGTCCAAGAGAAACTAAGTTCTTTGTAATATTTGGAACATGAAGTACATCTATAAAGTACTTCATTTTGGAACATGAAGTATATCTACAAAGTACTTCATTTTGCCCTCATGCATAAACAATGGCACTTTACCAACATGCACAATGGGATGCGCAGTATCATCAACTGTTTCTACATAACCTGGTTTTTCCATTTTCTACATGTCTTTAATTCACTCAACATGACTGGTCATATGGTTATAGGCACCATAATCCAAATACCATATGTATCTTGAGATCTTGACACATCTCTTGTTATGGAACTGAGCATGTGCTGCATCACAAACAGCTGCTCACTTCTGTCATCACCTCCCTATTTACTAGATGATGTAGAGTTGTCTTACTGTAACTTTTCACTTTTAATGTCATTCTGCTTTTTATAGTAGTCCTTTGCCATCTGGTTTGCTACAATAATAGCACTTTATGCTATTTGCATTCTGATTTCTTTGCCAACCACCTCGGCTTCTTTGGCTTCCCTGCCTCTAGATTGGCCTCGTCCACCTGTGTATGATTGCTGCTGTG